>NC_062526.1:10136501-10436501 GCF_022655615.1 Tachysurus fulvidraco
TATTCCTGGTATTTGGTCATAGATATAAACCTAGCCAGTTTGTTATTATTTGTGTGTGTGTGTGTGTGTGTGTGTGTGTGTGTGTGTGTGTGTGTGTGTGTGTGTGTGTGTGTGTGTGTGTGTGTGTGTGCGTGTGTGTGTGCGTGTGTGTGTGTGTGCGCGTGTGTGTGTGTGTGTGTCAAGTGAAGAAGCTTTTATTGTCATTTCGACCATATACAGTATAGCTGTTGCAGTACACAGTGTGTGTGTGTGTGTGTGTGTGTGTGTGTGTGTGTGTGTGTGTGTGTGTGTGTGTGTGTGTGTGTGTGTGTGTGTGTGTGTGTATGTGTGTGCAGGTATTCTCTGTTAGTCTTCAGGGCCGGGGGTCCAGACCTTTAGCAGATGGTAAAGAGGTGGTTTACCGCATACACACACCAGACCGCCGGGCGAAACCCCGTCAATCCCTATGCCTTCTGTGGAACCAGGAAGCTGAAAGGTGGTTCACGTGTCACTCTACACACACACAAGCACACACACAATTATTGAACTATCACATCAAGGACCTTCTACTGGCACAAATAATAATGCAGTTATTTAAATCTATGCTACACCTAAATCTCTGGTCTCTGTAACCATAAGTAAGAACTTTCATGTGTTTGTTTTTGGTTGTTTTTAAAAGCTGCCATTTTTCTTGTGGGTGTGTAACCAAATGTCTCTTCCACCCCCACCCCCAACCCCCACACCCCCAGGTCAAATCTCTTCTATAATTATTCCTATCCTTGTGGGGACATTGGTTTCTTATAAAATCTTTTGTTCATCTAATGACGTATATTCAGCTAAAACCTGTGTAACATTTATTGTTATTGGTCCTCTTCTTTAGCTGGCTGTCTGATGGTCAGTTCTGTCGAGTGGTAGATGACAGCCAGAACTTTGTGGAGTGTGCCTGTTCACATCTGTCCATCTACACGGCGTCCGCTGAGATCGGCTCTCTGTCTTCATATAACGAGGCTTTCTACACCGCAGGCTTCATCTGCATCTCAGGTTCAAGTCTGATTATTTCTTTAATCACACTGAAATTGGCCTGGCCAGTTAAGATTTGCCTTCATAAAGCTCTTTCTTTAGTTACAAAAATTACAAATCTGCTTTCTAACGTGTCGTGTCTCTTTCGGCAGGCTTTGCCTTGGCCATCATATCTCATGTGCTCTGCTCCAAATTCCCCATGTTTGCTGCCAAACTGCTCACACACATGATGGTGGCCTGCTTAGGGACACAGGTAGGACTTGCTTTGTGCGTTTCCCTTTTTCTTTGTCTGTAGTAGGGTTTATTTTTGCAGTCAAAAACACAAACAGTTTTTCCCTGTTTTTGCCCAGTTGCTATTTTCCTGGTCAGAAATGATCCCACCTACAATGACGTGGCTGGTGCCACAGACTGCATGACATTTGAAGTTTGCTGACACAAAGCAAGCTTTGGCAAAAATCTGTGCCTCCGTTTAACTCAGACACAACAAAGTAACCTGTAAACAGAAAGGGGTTAAAAGTCCACTCCTTTTTCTGTAAATACTATTTTGTAGCATATATATAATTAAATAAAAGTATTAACTGTATCATTTTATTTATTATAAATAAGAACAAACAGCCGAGTGACTGTTCCATGTGATTCAGACAATCCAGGTGTTATTACACACGTGACATCAGAATATAGCTAACAAAGCCAAACAAATACAGCAGAATGGACACATTATCACACATAAGCACATCACATAGCAAGAAATGCATTTGTAATGATAAATATAAGTGCAATCCAAACACTTTCCACTTTATTAGGAACACATCTAGCAATCCCATACAGCTCAGTTCACATCACTCAACAAAACGTGATGTCATGACCGTGACATGATTGCTGGTGACAGACAGACTGACAGAGTATTTCAGAACCTGCCGATCACCTCTGACTTTTTATTTTCAGACAAAATGGTGCAGAAAATACGCTCAGTGAGGGCAGTTATGTGCATGGAAACACTGTGATAGAGAGAGTTCATTCTCACATAAATGCTTAAATAGCCACTCTTTGCAAATGTGGTGAGCAGAAAAACATCTCAGAATCCATAACACACTGATACTTTGAAGGGAATGAGCTATAACAAGTGGAAAAGACCACGTCCGTCTCACCTTCTGTCAGAAAAGAACAAGAATCTGACGTCAGAGTGGGCCAAACTAGAAAGCAGAAGTTGGAAAGAACAAACAGCCAACGTGTCTATTTGCATTATGATAATGAAGATGCGAGCTTCATGCAAAAATCTTCATGTTTCTCTCCAGGTGAAGCAGTGTATATCAAATATCTGCTGCTTTCTTCTACACTGAACCAAATGAACTTCAGCTTATCAGTTCACTACTTTGCACCTTAATCCTGTCCATTATTTGACTGCAGAATAAATCATATAACATGAGGTTATTCAGAAAGCTGAAAGAATGCCGAATGTAGAACCATGTATTCTTCTTTTCGAACCCCTGCTGACTAGGTGATCCTGGCGTAGAAAGATATTTCTAGGAATTACATGATAACAGCTTGAATGAACACATCTAAATAAGACCGTATGGGCTACCAGGGTGACAACCCTGCTATCTCAAGTCTCCCTTCCCATAAAACCAGAGGAAAAAGAGGGGGAGGCAAGTGGCTAGTGGACTGATGCTTGTGAACAGGTGAGCTTAACCAGATTGGGGATTTTCCACTGGCCCTGAATTAATATCACGGAGCTGAATAACATGAAGATGCTCGGGGTCTTAGCAAAAAGGCAGTCACTAAAAAAGCCTGTATGCATTCTGTCATTCATTAAATATTTTTTGCTTTTTCTCTCTTATCACGAACTCTTTTGAATGGAAAATTCCATGCTGGCCTTTTTAGCTGCTGTGGTCATTACAGTGACACAGGCTCAAACTTGTCTTTCTTGGTCGCTTTTGTGCTGTTAGTTTTAATGCTTTGTATTTAAAGAAGAAATAAACGGCTACACGTTCTATTTTTTATTTTTTGTGAATAGCTATTGCTGTGCTTATGGTTCTTTGTAAGTGGGAAATTATTCCATACATCACTTGAACTTAAAGCTTGTGCAGTTCACCAAGTGACTTTTTAATCAATTGTCCCAAGGTTAATCATTGAAAATTTGAAATTCTATCAAAAAAAATGCTTACAAAGAAATATTACCAATTACACAGAATTCTAAGCACATTTTAGCGTCAACAAAAATGTACTGGGTATTCTATCAGTAAACTGGCAGTGAAACCATTTCTGATTGATTTTACACTCTGTACTAATATGGGTTGGCTCTAAAGTTCTATATATAGTCATGCATTTGAATGGTTTATCTGTAAATCAACAATCCTGTGGTATTTGGCTGCTCCGATGTTTTCTTGGCCAGCTCTGTCATCGTATCATTAGTCCCTGCACAGCCAAACTAACCAAAGGTCTAGATTTGATTCTCACAGTATCATTTGAATGTGGAGTTTGTTTGATTTGTTGTTTTTCCACATGAGAACAGGGAAGTGGGAACACTTGGATATTTGGATATTTCAAAAATCTGTTTTGGTACTAAAAAAAGAGGCCTGAACATTATTCAGGATGTCAGAAAAGATGTCAGAGTTTATTATACAAAGGAGATGAGAGCAACGTGACCACAGAAACTTCACAACATGATGTCGGCTGGTACGGCTTAAACCCAGAACAGCATGTTACAGGAAAAGGGTAGAGAGAAAAAAACTGGTCGTGATCCAAAGCAGGAACAAGCATAAGGCTCTTCTGCCTACTGCTTTAGAAAAAATATTTCATCTTGCACTGTAAGGCAGGAATATAAATCTATGTCTGTGTCTATCTATGTATATACATGGGATCTTAAGGTCCAGGTAAAACCAAGTAGATTCCTTCCTCACAAAGGTGTGGATCATACTTTTATTTATAGATTGTTTTGTTTTCGGATCCTTGAAAAAGGGGAAGCGATAATTCTACACAAATCCTATAAGGAATTCATATTTTATTTTTACTAAATATATGAAGTTATGCAACAGCACAGTTGAACTCTGATATCTACAGAAAATACATGTGTGTTATTTCATATATCAGAATCAGAATCAGCTTTATTGCCAGGCATGTTTTCACATGCGAGGAATTTGTTTTAGTGCCAGAAGCTCCACAGTCTAACAGAATGACATATACAGTATAATTGTATGTACACATATAGTTGCATTGCTCAAACAGCCGCTCTGTCTGTAACTTGAGTGATAATATACAGTAAATGAGCTTGTTCTAATACATAGTCGTGTCTATAGTAACAGCGCATACGCAGGGACATATACGACACTCCCTCCACATAAACGATCAAAGACTAATAATGGATATTTTCTTGCTATCAAAGAGAAATGTTTTGCAATTTATGAAGTTTTTTTTTCATAGGTTTTTTGAAAGATTCCCAACATGAGAAAGTTTGGAGGACAGAGGAGTTTCTACTTTCCTGTTTCTCAGTAAAATGACAAAAAAGGAGAAGCTAGCGACTGAATGACTTTATTTTTGCTGTAAAATAAAACACTGTCATTTAAACAGTACATTATTGCTTACTACACTATCAATCTTAATGATTCGGATTCATTAAGCTTTTAGTTACCACTTTGGACTAGTGTCATAGACTAAACATATAAGATATCTGCTTTGAACTTTACTTGTGGAGATTACACTTCTTTGTCTTTTCAAAGATCAGGTAGTCTGGATCAGTTTGCAAATCAGAAGAGAGAGCATAAATAAAGTGTAGTAAAAGCTCTCCTCTTTAGCTATTCTCTGATCTGGTGAGCTGCCTTCAGCAAAATAATTCATGCATGTGTAAATCTGTAACTGAGCTGTGGCTGAACTATGGCCAGTGTGTTTTTCATACACTGATCAGCTCTTTTTTGATCAGTGTGATGTACTGCAAAACTTCACTGGGACACGTTTATACTTAGCATTACAGCAGGAAAGGTTTTACACCTTTAGAACCATGTTAGGCCCTTTAACTACAGTATACCAAGAATTTCTAGCTTGGTGTATTATTTTCAGGAATATATTAGCATCTCAAGTGACTGATTCAAACCGTGGGCAGTCATCAGTTACACATGATTTGCTGCGAGGTATGTATTAAAGACATACAGTTCAGTCATAACAGATGGAAGTACCCTTGAATTAAGGTTGTTTTCTGAACTTTATCTTTTTAGTCCTTTAACAGCTCTTGTTAAGGTTTTTGAGGACAGGGTCAATCTGTGTCACTCATATGTTCAGAGTATTACTAAAATAATTATTTATTCAGTTTCAATAGGTTTACATCTTTACAGGACAGAACAGGAAGGCAGTGGTGGCTCATCCATATGGGCATATGGGCATCCATGATGGCATGTGGTAGCCTAGTGGATAGAGTGTTGGATGGAAGGTTGTGAGTTTGAACCCCATGTCCACCAAGCTGCCACTGTTGGACCCCTGAGCCATGCCCTTAACCCTCAACTGCTCAGTTCTATAAAATATGTACGTCACTCTGGATAAGGGCGTCTGCCAAAAGCCGTAAATGTAAATGGCATGCTGGGCACCAGGTATATCAGCTGTTCAGCAATTATTAAGACTCACCTACAACTCATTCCATTGAAATAACAAATATTCTCAACTTAGTTTTTTTAGGTTATATTGTTACTAATCAATAAAATCTCTGATCACGAGTCACTGCTGTAGGTGAAACCCAGTTTCAATTTGATTTCTGATCATTCTCTGCTTTTCTAAGGAGAATGTTAGCAGCCAAGAATAATCTGCTCTCAGTACTTAGCATCCCCACCTCATAATCTTTGTGAAGCACTGAGACTCTTACACATGACAGTTTTCCAGTAATACTAAGTACACAGTATTTGAAAAGTGCATATTTTTTCCAGACTGTTGATTTGATGTTGCCTCATTGTCAACCACATCGTTTAGCTTAGCTGAGCACCTTATCCCAGGTTGGCTGTGTATGTAATTACTCACTATTAGTGCTCTGTGCTTGAAGAAAATTTGTCAGATTTATCAGATTTTTAACAATTCATACATACATCCCTTTCTGTCAGCTGATAAAGGATTGCACTGATTTCTTTGATAAGTACGATTTGGCTGGCAAACAGATCATAACTATGCAGTTTGGCAGCTGGCCGAGCATTGATCTACATCGATTACACAGCTGATAAACAGGGGGCAACAGTGGGTTACCTAAAAAAAAAAGAAAAAGGGAAAAAAAAAAAGATCAGAATCAGCTGGAGAGGTCAAGCCACCTGTCTCTCCTTCTGTCCTACCTCTCACAACTGAAGATTGTAGTGAGTGGAAAGTTACCCAGTAAAGCTCACCTGGCTTTGTGTGTCATCAAGGCTAGGGCTCTTCATATGAGCGGCAATAACACATTTAACTAGGGCAATTAGCTAGCAAGCCCAGGCAATAAAAAGGTCTTTAGCTTCATATGTATGCAGGCTGCACTCAGTGTGGGTGCTAAGGTATAGAGCTACAAGAACACACAGAGACATAAACATGTACATGTCTGGAGCATAAATAGGGGTCTGCGTGTGTGAGTGGATATTCAAAACGAAATCTAAGCCTGGTTTCTTTTTTACATTTAAAAAGCTGCATCTCAGCTCCTTTGAGATCTCAAGTCTGGGATTATATCACACTCACAATATAAACATCTTAACTCCGATATGACAGAATTTTGTATACAGGTTTTTTCAGAGATTTCTATACACAGCAGCTACTTGTAAGGTCACAACATCAAATATTTACATAAGGATTATATCTTATAGCACATACTGTACTGCTTCTCACTACTAGTGTGGGATATAAACCAGAGCAGGCAATGCGTAAGGGTACATAGAAGAGAATAGCTTTAAAGCTTAAAGGAGCTGATAACAATTAACAAGGCTCTCACTTTATTTTTAATATGTTTAAATAATTATACAAATGGAATTAGATTTTCTTTTTGGCCAGTTCACTGGACATGACTGCTGCAGGTTTATTTATTCTCACATTTTTACCGTAGCATAAACACAAAGTTGACAGGTATTGGACTACTGATCGGAAGGATGTGAGCTCGAATCACAGGTCCACTAAACTGCCACTGTTGAGCTCTATGGCAAGGCCCTTAACCCTTAATTGCTCACATGTATAAAAAAATATAAATGTAAGTTGATTGAATGTTTTAAGTTGAGTAAACATGTAGTAATTATAGGTAATGTCTGGCACACACATATTCACAGAAACACAGATAAGTAAGTAGACTTTGTACAGCAGTATTTTGTGTATTAGTACAACAATTCATTTAAATGGCCAATAATTAAATCACAAGTGTTTTGGGCTACCACAAGCAACCAAAACCGCTTCCAGAGCAGGTACAAGTTTCTGGAAATTTCCTGGAGGAATAAACACCAGTCTCAGTCTGAAAGGTATTTCCTCAATCTGTGTTTTAATGATGGTGGTGGAAATCCTGGTCTAACACACTGCTCTAAAATCTCTCATTCGATGATTTGAGGACAGTGAAGGTTATAGCGTACAACTTACAGTACCTCATGCTCATACTGAGTAAACTTTTCACACCAGGATAAAGTTGAGCACACAGCATTAAGGTACAGTAACAGTTCTGTAAAAGTGAACCTAAAAATCATGCCAGAAAAACAGCCAGACAGCAAAATATGTCATCCTTGTAGGTATCATTTTTGTAAATAATATAGTTGGTGCATACATGGTCCTTGAAATGGAGGTTGTAAATGTTATTGAATATGTAATAAAGTGGCCAATAATTTTAACTATAGTGAAAGATAACATATATATATATATATATATATATATATATATATATATATATATATATATATATATATATATATATATATAGACTTTCAGGTCTGTTGTTAGGGGGCGATGGTTCAGAGGTTTTGGTTGCTTGTTTGTCTCATACCTCCTGGTTTTGGGGATCCCCACCTCTCTGTGTGTGTGGAGTTTTTAATGCCTGTGTTTTAGCAGTTTACTCTGGGTTTCCTCCTCAGTTCAAAGACCTGCATTACTGATCTCTAAACCATCTGTAGTGTGTGTAAATGTGTGTGTGAATGAGTGATTTTACACTGTGATGAGTCTGCACCCTGTCCATTGTGTCCCCTGTCTTGCCCCTGGACAAACACCATGTTCTCTGTGACCCTTCATAGGATATTAACTTGTTAAATAATTAAACAATGTCTGATCAGAGTGAACTGTAGTGTGTACTGAGTATATGTGTGTATGTGTAGTGAGTCTACGTGTTAATTACTTTAAATATTAGATTATATCGACTTTATTTGTTTGTTTGTTTTTGCCGTTCCTTGCAGTTCTGGTTGCACAGGGCTATTTTTTCTTCTGCTGCTTCTTTTGTTTAGACATTACACATTGCTCTAAAGGCTAACCAGGTGAAATTTCCCTCGAGACACTGTAGGCATTTTTCTCAAAAAAAAGGGACTTGAGAGAAAGTCCTGAATTCTGAGGGCTCTGGCTCCACAGTTGACTGTAGATCAATGAGTCAATAAGTCATTTATTTCTTTGTACTGTATATTTGCCTGGCTATCACTCATAGAACTTCACCAGATCTGCTGTATTTAATGCAGATACATAACATGGCTCTTATTTGCCTGCATATGTATTTTACTCTATTATCATGTTGAAACAGCATAAGCCGAGGCATAAGCAAACATCCTGTGGTGCTCTGAACTCAATTTCAAATCATATCAACACTTTTATCAACGGAAATCTATTTTTTTTTTTTTTTTTTTAGAAATATTGTTCCGGGCCTGTCAACACTGCAATTATAATAATCCTGTCCCTAAGACAGGAAACAGGTCAAAGAAGTGACCAGCATAAACACTTCCCTTGTCTAAAAGTTCACTATGTGCTCATGTCTTACAGGAAGTGAAAGTATTGCAGCCATGGAATAAACTCTTTTGTTTATAAATGCAGAAAGTACTCCCTGGCTCAATTGTTCAGCCCTGAGAGACAGACTCAGTGGCCGAATTCTGTGTGACGCATGCGAGCAAGTTTATCCTGACCACTTATTTACCGTAATGAGCCAGCCCCAGGTGACGTCAAGGATTGAGAGAGAGAGAGAGAGAGAGAGAGAGAGAGAGAGAGAGAGAGAGAGAGAGAGAGAGAGGGAGGAAGGGAGGGAGGATGTGTGAGAAAGCCAAGAGAAAGAAAAAGCTGTCCAGGTCCCTTACATTCACATCCCACATCCCAGACTCTTCCTTTACTGATGTTGAGACGTGTGTGTGGGTATGTGTATCACTGCAATCCCACACTTACACAAACACAGGCAAGTGAATCCAAACAGCACGTTGGTCCCACGACTCAATCAGATTAAGCAACAAGGGCCTTGCCGGGTTGCCAAATCAAACAGCCATTTTCTCCTAATCTAATAGGACACATGCTTGTTAGTTTGATGTAAATCATCTGACTCATTCTCCTTATATAGTTTGATGTCTGGTTTAAACTGGTCAGAGCCTTGCACCTTTTTTTCCCTTGTGTTAGGGAAATTGGAGGCACGTTGTACAAGTCAAGACCTTGCTGCTCCATATCACGGTGAACTTCAAGCTAATTGCTAACCCCGGTGTGGCACTAACATGATCTTCTCTGGTGGGGGTGACGGGCCATCACAGGATTTCTAACGTTGCCACCCTGTGTCAGCTGTCCCAGCTCTGGGCCTGACGTCAGCCGGGCAGAGCATGTTCTGATATCATCTTGCATGAAGTGACCAAGGAAGAATGCAGGATATAGAAATAAGACTCTGCAGTGTACTGGGTCAAAAAGAAAACACCCATAAAGGTCTTATTGCAAACTGATGACGATTTTTGAGGATTTTGTTACATAACAGAAACATGACATGACACAACAGCACACTTTAACCTCCTATCATTACAAGACACTGATGACAGCTATACTCTCTTCTACACTGTGAAGTGTCCACAGTATTCTAGTATATAAACCCATCAGTATGGAAACTTTTAACTCCTTCATGAAGCATTGTAACTTGTTAAGTGCTTTGCTGTAGTTTCTTTAGTATCATCAGTATGTCGGTTCCTTAATATAATCCTTCTGCTGGTTTATGGTGCTTTACTATAGCTCTGGGTGCATAGAGACTCCACAGTGGCTATGGCAGAGTTTTTTGTTTTTCAATTATATATGCAGAAGACACTCATCTTTCTGTTGTTTGTTCCTTCAGGGTTTATTCCCTTCTTTCAGAACCCTTGTGCATTCAAAGATCTCTTAAGAAAGCCTTTAAGATTCAAATTGTAGGGTATTGTCTTTCCTACTGAACAATGTTTCACAGCTATCAGGTTATTGATTAATGTAACACATCTTGTAGGAGAAATCATAATAATATTTATATTAAACTAGTGAGCTTCTGTAGCATCCAAGATATATTTTGTAGCAATATTCCAAGTTGAATTTTAAAAGCCATTGTAACTGCACTAGCATTATGACATCAACAAATAAGCAACAGAATCGCTAACCACATTACAGATATTTCAATGTAAATCTTAATTGTTTCTCAGGGTGAAGCTTGCTCTCCAGTTACTTGCAGTTTGCAGCTTGCAGCTTGCAGTTACTTTTTCCCATGTTAGTCCCCAAAAACATGCATTCACACGCTGCAGAGTCTACACAGAGGATATTAATGCAGTTATATGAGGTTGAGCATTTTGAATCAACAGGCCCGTAGAGACGCCTCCGTCTCCTGATTGGCTGGATGGCAGTGGACCATTTCACTTGTTGCTGATCCCAGGACCTGTGACAGTAATCCTATAGTTGCAGGGAAACAGGAAACTCTGCCCTAGCTTCCAAATGCCTAATGGCATTTCCTTCTTTGTTGAAGTTGTGTAAGAATATGAATTAAACTCATTTATTTGGCCTTAAAAAATTTTTTTTTTTTTTAAATCTTTTTTTTTTTTTTTTTGAGAGAGAGAGAGAGAGAGAGAGAAAATTGTGTATGTTTGAGAGCAGACACTGACCTCTCATTCAGATCAGTTCATGTGTATGAAATCTGGAAGTTCATAACAGAACAAGCAACAAACCCAAAAGTGGACCAGATAGAACCTTGAACTTGTGTAAAGAGGTTTGCAAATAAAAGCTAAAAAAAAAAAAAAACCTTATCTGACCTTTAACACCAATCTCTTTGCTTCAAATACATATTAACAAGGTTTAGTTCAGGTTCTAGAGTTGTCCCTAACTTGTTGAATCTCCAGACAAATAGCTAGCTAGTAAAGCATGATTTTATGATGTATAAACTTTAAAGCACTTTACAGTGAATTAGTTTTATTTACTCTATGGATAGTTCCACCTATGGATCAACCTCTCTGTTGTTCAGCTAATGCTTTACATCGCTTCTAAACTGCTTTTGCATTCTTATTCTATACATGAGACATCACTTCTTAGTCTCATACATAAACACTGTGCTTTGTCAGTCAACCCTACAAAAATGTATAGCCCAGTTATGCAGGCTGTCTGGACATCTTTCCCTTTCTGTTTACCCAACTGTACAGCTCATAACAAACCTCTCAGACCTCTGGACTGAATGCACTGGCTGAATTATTTTTGGAAATGCCTAGACCCATGGGTGATCCATTTAACCTGCACTTTGGACAGTAAAAAGGGGACAAAAGCTCAAATCACGAGCAGCTTTCCCCCATGTCAGTTGAATACACATGGCCTAATGCCAGTAAAACTCAGCTGAGTGAACAAGCAAAAATGAGCAACAAGCATAAGCAAAGGAGCAAAGCACACATCTTCTATTCTGAAATTTTAACATTTTTATCTAGATCTGATTAAACATCAAAATAATCAACTGTATGTATGCACGGAGGTTCATTAAGCATCCGTAAAGTATTGACTGGAAGAATGTTTTGCCTCTACAATCCACTTTCACAGCCTTGGATAGTGTGAAGTGTTGCATTTTGTAATTACCTTCAACAATAGAAGGGAAATAAATCTTATGCCAGAATATACAGTACAGGATGTGCATAAGCATCTACAGGGATGTGTTTAAAGACACAGGGAAGGAAAGCACCAATGATTCATTAGATTTAAACTCTATGTCTATTTTGGGATTCTTTTGTCTCTTTTCCTTCACTGCTGGCAGTTTGGTTGGTGTAACCCACAGCTGAAGATCTGTTGCTGGCCAAGAAAGTAGTCTGCATTTTCTGTAAACTTTTTGGTACATGATGTTCAACATTTTTTGAGTTCACCTCTAGGGGACACTCTCTAGCCACACTCGTCGCTAAAACACATTGTGTTGTTGCTGATCTGTCCCAGAACGAACTCAACTGCTTGGAATACATTACTTGGAGTCAAGTAATCCTCCAATCTTGTATGTCATCTAGGCATTAATGAACTTTTAATGAATAACCCTATTAACAAGCAGCGAAAAAAGTGATTGAGTATCACATGGCAGGTTTGAGATGATTGCATCGAGATGCTATGTAAAGGAAGTACAATAACACAAGCTGTAATTGCTATACAGACTTCCAGAGAAAATTAACCTTCTGGTATATAACAGCTTCATATGTTGTATCTCAGAGTGGTGAGAACGAATGTTGTTGTGAAGTTTTACTGTCATATGTTACGGCTTTTAAAGTTAACTTTTAAAGCAGAATATGAATATGTTTTGCCAGTAATTAATGTTCTACCATGTTTTATAGTTCAGGCATGCAATTTTCTCCTTGTATGCAGTTTTACCGGGTTAATGAATAATTCGAATTATGTAGATGATGTGTTTTCAAACAAGAACCAAAATAATGGGGCGGGGAATAAAGTTTCAGGAATTTTTAAAAAAATTTATTCATTTTATGCAGGTTTCTAGAGTTTAATTGCACAGGGACAGCTCAAACAGGTCGGTTTAAACGGTCGGTTAAGTTCCCATGATCACCTCCTTTTCCAGTCTGAGATAGTGAATCCTGTGTCTATAGGCCACCAGTTTGATAAAACTCAGTGATACAAGCATGACACGGCAGAGAACAGCATCAAGTATCTAGGCGCACTGCAGTAGTTTATCAGCAAGGCTAACTGCCCATTTGATTATTGTTGTTGAGTCAATAGTTTGACTCCATCTCTGTTAGTATCCTCTTTTTTTCACATTTCCTCAAAGTTAAATGGCAAAGATTAAAAACAATGTTTAGGCTAATATGTAACTTGCTAATATGGTTAAGCTTTATTTAAGGAGACATTTATTTAATAGAAGGAATCTCCAGCATCAGCACTTTAGCTAAAGTTGATCTTTTTAGTTTTAGATTTCAGGACGGCTTGTTCTTACTCAGAACATGAGTCTGATGAAGTCAACAGGACAACAGTTTTTGTGCTATAAAAGGAATGAAACACTTTAGAATTATTGTTATTGCTAAATAAATAAAGTGGACATGTTTTAGCATATGCTTAAGAAGAATATGACAGGGAACATGGACAGGTGTTGTGTGTGATTTATGGAAAAAATCTTACAGTACAGCTACCCCCTGCTGAGTGCTGTTTACTCTAGTAACAGTACTTTGTATACAAGGACATTTGCTTGGCTTATTGATAGTCAACTTCTCAGAGTGAGTGGAGAAGCACAGAAATGGCTACACTATATTTCTGTATGTAGAATTTTCTACTAACCCATGTTTTTTGCCATACCAACTCTACAGACTGCAAATGCAGTGTGTGGTATAAATACATAAGATTTAATGAAACTATTGGTTTCCAAAGATTCATCTGGAATTATTTATCATACTGGGTTTTGTATGAAATTCTGGATTTAATGGTGCAGTCAAACATTTTTAACTTTTTTCACTAGGTTCAAGTCTAGGTTCTCATATTACAGCAGTTGTCCTTAAAATATTCAAATTAAACTAAGGCGTCGGGCCACCATGAGCCACCAGAACAGCCTGGTTGTGTGAAAAATCTAAAAGATTCCCCTCAGTTAAAAAAAAAAGTTCAAATGGCCAGTGTGAATGGGTCTGTGGAAAAGTCCACTCCCATCGGGATCGAAATGTCTTGGTATAGGATAAAGGTGATCAAATAAAATAACCTTGAACTGAATTGCAGTGACACTTCTCTCTAAGCAAACATATTCAAACATTTTCACCATGAGGCCTACTTCCCAGTCTTTCCACCTAAGTAACTTTGAGCAAAATTGCTGACTACACCTTAAATGAGGACAAACAAGGACACAGAAATCCAGTTTTTCATAACATTGCTCATTCTTATACTGTAGGAAATAACACAGTCAGAAAGCCTCCTTTCCCCTAAAACCACCTTAACTACCCTGGTGTTGCTTTTTTGGCAAAGAGCCTCTGAGCCGTGTTTCAGATGCTGCCCTCCCACCTAATCTTATTACCTAAGTTATCACCATTGAGAAAGCAATTTCTTGGGATTTCATTACCATTACCTGTGCCCACACGTATACAATACAAATATACACACAAGTGTGTATGAGAGACATCTTATCCCATACTGTAGCTATGTAAAATTAGAAGCCTTGTTAGATATTTCCTCCCATCAGACCTGGAATATAGTTAAGTCTGTTGAAATAGCAGGAGTAGTAAATCTGGGGGGAGACGGAGTAGAGGGACATGAAAAAGACAGAGAAAGTGATGTGCAAAGGTAGATGACAGAATAGTGATGAATGCAAGAGCCTTAGGACCAGGTCTGTGAGCTACGTGCGGTGCACTCAGCCTCTCTTGCAGAACAAAAGCGGCCGAGGAAACACCCACGATGCTGCCGAGGCTGGAACCAGCTAGTTCAGACCGGTATCTGTTAGGGGAGGAGGAGGAAATGGGGTAGAGAGAGAGAGAGAGAGAGAGAGAGAGAGAGAGAGAGAGAGAGAGAGAGAGAGAGAGAGAGAGAGTCTGGCAGTGTGCTATACTCTCACTGATGTCATCTTTTGGCCGATACTATTAATAGTTCAGCATTAAAGCTGCATCAGCACTGGGCCAGTCATCTTGTTGTGATCAGGTAGTGAAGAGGAATTATAGCCATATTACAATAATGTGTGACCTGGTTAGTGAATAACTGTGTTATGTACTGCTATGTTGTACAGTATTATTACAGTTTTATATAATGGTATATATTGGTGTCTTGTTTCTTAGTAAAAGCTAGGAGGAAATAAATTCTTAGTTTTTCTCATCCTAGTTTCAGACATCACACATATACATTTCAACATTGTTTGTTTTCACTTCCTGTGTCTTTGTTGAGCCTAGCACCAGATATAATTCAGGCTAAATATCAAATAATCTTTTTTTAAAAAAACAGACTGCACATTTTTCTCTCGAACACTGATGTAACAGGCAGCATCAGAGGAGAACAGAAAAGAAGTGAGACTGCTGAATGTTCTGAGCTTTCAGACAAACTGGCCACCGGTGAGCTTTGAATCGAACACCGTGGCCTCGGTGCTTTATGACAAACACACATGCTGTCCTGTCTTATACACAGGAAACCACCAAGACTTCCTGCAGGAAGAAAACAGACTTAAGTTTGACTAGTGTGATATTATTATCACAGTGGGTGTGGGTGCGGAGGATGGGCATTTCACTTTTCAGTGAAAATGGCAGCAGGGCTTTGTAGCTCAACAACCACTGGAGCTAGCTGTTTTCTAGAATGAGCATATAAAAACAGCACAACACATGTAACAGCATACAATTATAGATGTAATATTCACATCAATTAAGTAATTGAATATAAAAAAATTAATCTAATATGTGTGATTGAAACATAACAATGGTCCTGCTAAGTAACTGGGTGCGTTTACATGCAATTTTACATTCTGATAAAATAAAGCTTAAATAACTACAATTTGTTAGGCCAACTACTATAGATAATGTTTTTACCTTGGGATCTCATTTCCATGGCTTCCACCAGTCATGATGAAAAAAAAACAGTAGCTTGGTAGCATCATACACATCGTACACAAGACACTGCGTCATTAAGTCATCACAGTCTAGTTTTCAATCATATTTGGGAGATATTTGATGGTTTCCATTTTGTCTATAAGTTGGGGTCTGATTGTAGTGCATATGTTAATTATATTAATATTATATATATTATATGCTTTCTGTAAGTAAAATGGATAAGCAGAGTTTTTAATGCAAACAACAAATGCATAGTACATTAGGAATTTGATGTTCAGTGCATCTGCATTTGTATATTAACATGCATCATATAACATTTTACATTTGTAGTAATGATTTGGGATTGAACAACAGGGATTTTTAGATTTAGGAGTTACAAGTTTTGTGTGGCCATTAGTAGGGTTTTTAAGAGAAAAAAGGATCACAAATCACTTACTTGTACAGTGGCTTTGAGCAACCTTTGTACAGTATAATATTTGTGCGTATGATTACATTTCTTTGCAGTGTAATTGTACACATACAGCTCGACACCCGTGGAGAATTAGCGGTGCAATTTACCTGTCTGAGAGATTGGACGGAAACTGGCCTGAGGGTGCAGACTCTTTTCTCAGCTGTAAGTGGGGGAGGTGCTCTGGTGACAAACACAACAATCATGGTCAGTGAAGACAAGAGGAGTTAACTTCTAAATTTGGCAGGCCATGTCTGAACTGCTTCATATAACTGGTTACTCTAATTTATCAATTTAAAGGTTATACAGAATTCATCAGTGGTTTCACGGATCATGTGACGGGTGGAAATTAAATCTCTCAAGAAAAATGTGCCAGAGTTCCAGAGAATTCTGGTTTGTGCCGGTGATAAAGGCTGCCTCATTTATCTAATGTTTCAATGTTGCAGGATAAACACGCAACAGCACGTCAGCCACAATCAGGCTTGAACCTGCAATATCTTGCTTTTAGCTATGCACTCATCCTTTCTGGTCTCTGTCATTTATACGTTAGTCACAGTGAAAGGTCTTTAATGCATGAATTTGGCTATTTTAAGCCTGCATGGCTTCTGTCCTTTTCACTCAGCTTGTATCTGAGGAGACTGCTTCTCTAATTCTCAACTCATCATCAGCAAATAGATCAGAGTAACATGAATGAAATGAGGCCTGAAAGTTGAAGTTTAAAAAAAAAAAATCATAAAAATTGACTTGTTGATTTTGTTACTTTTAGAAGAAGCAGAACAAGCCTTTATTCCTCACATATACAGCCAAGCACAGCAGAATTCCTTTCTTCACATATCCCAGCTCGTTAGGAAGCTGGGGTCAGAGCACAGGGTCAGCCGTGACACAGCACTGGAGTGGAAAAGGATAAAGACGTTGCTCAACAGTTGTAGCTTATTGGTGCTGACGCTTGAATCCCCACCCTTCTCATTTATACGGCAGAGCTATTTAGCCGCAACTTCCTTGGTGAGGAAATAGCATGAGACTGAAACCCTGCTGCCTTTAATCCACTTTACTCACTGAATTTCATTTTAAGACTTAAAATTTTTTGTTCAGACTGGTTTAGAAGTTTAATTAGCACGATCTTGGAGTGGACAAGTTACATGAAAAATACTTCTGTACTGAATGGGAATTTATATCAGCACATGACGAACACAGTGAATGAAGCATATCTCCACTCTAAATCTGCTTCCTCAGGCTGTTCATGCAATGAATTCCAGGTCTGGGTCATCTAATCTCTTAACTATGGTCTGTTGTCACCTCTAGGATGAATTGTTTGAGGTTTCTAAAATTGATGTTAAAATTGCGCTGTATTAGGGATTGTTCTTGAACTTGAGTACAGTTATACAGTATATACAGTCGTATGCAAAAGTTTAGGAACCCCTGACAAATTCCAGGATTTTCAGTTATAAATATTTGGGTGTTTGGATAAGCAATTTCATTTTGATCTATCAAATATCTGAAGGACACAGTAATATTTCAGGTTTATTGGATTAAAAGAACATGTGCATATGCATCAAAACGAATTTAGACGGGTGCATAAATTTGGGCACCCCAACAAAAAAATCTGTTCAATATTTAGTAGAGCCTCCTTTAGCAGAAATAACAGCCTCTAGACTCTTCCTATAGCCTGTATGAGTGTCTGGATTCTGGATGAATGTATTTTGGACCATTCCTCCTTACAAAATATCTCCAGTTCAGTTAGGTTTGATGGATGCCGAGCATGGACAGCCCACTTCAAATCACCCCATAGATGTTCAGTGATATTCAGGCCTGGGGACTGAGATGGCCATTCCAGAACATTGTACTTGTTCCTCTGCATAAATGCCTGAGTAGATTTTGAGCAGTGTTTTGGGTCGTTGTCTTGTTGAAATATCCAGTCCAGGAGTAACTTCAACTTTGTAACTGATTTCTCAACATTATTCTCAAGAATTTGTTGATATTGAGTGGAATCCATGCGACCCTCAACTTTAACCAGATTTCCAGTACCGGCACTGGCCACACAGCCCCACAGCATGATGGAACCTCCACCAAATTTTACCGTGGGTAGCAAGTGTTTTTCTTGGAATGCTATGTTCTTTTGCTGCCAAGCATAACGCCCCTTGTTATGAGCAAATAACTCAATCTTTGTTTCATCACTCCACAGCACCTTATTCCAAAATGAAGCTGCTTGTCGAAATGTGCGTTTGCATACCTCAAGCGACTCAGTTTGTGGCATGTGTGCAGAAAAGCCTTCTTTCACATCACTTTCCCGTACAGCTTGACCTTGGGCAAAGTGTGCTGAATTGTTGAACGATGCACCTTCTGCAGAAAGTTGATGTTGTAGGTCTTTGGAGGTGGTCTGTGGGCTGTTTTTGACCGCTCTCACCATCCTTTGCCTTTGCCTCTCCAATATTTTACGTGGCCTGCCACTTCTGGCCTTAACAAGAACTGTGCCTGTGGTCTTCCATTTCCTCACTATGTTCCTCACAGTGGACACTGACAGCTTATATCTCTTCGATAACTTTTTGCAGCCTTCCCCTAAACCATAATGTTGAACAGTCTTTGTTTTCAGGTCATTTGAGAGTTGTTTTGAGGCCTCCATGTTGCCACTCTACAGAGGAGAGTCAAAGAGAACAACAACTTGTAATTGGCCACCTTAAATACCTTTTCACATGATTGTATACACCTGCCTATGAAGTTCAAGGCTTAATGAGCTCACCAAACCAATTGTGTGTTCCAATTAATCAGTGCTACGTAGTTACATGTATTCAAATCAACAAAATGGCAAGGGTGCCCAAATTTATGCACCTGTCTAATTTTGTTTTGATGCATATTGCACATTTTCTGTTAATCCAATAAACCTCATTTCACTACTGAAATATTACTGTGTCCTTCAGTTATTTGATAGATCAAAATGAAATTGCTGATCCAAACACCCAAATATTTATAAATGAAAATCATGGAATTTGTCAGGGGTTCTAAACTTTTGCATACAAAGTGGAATACTTATCTTGATACATCATCTCACTCAAGGTTCATGTACAAATGAATGAGTAGTGAACCTGCAACTCTACAGGAAACCAAAATGTGATAACAAGGTCCTTCAGGGTAACACCTTAGCAACACTGGCTTCAAAGTTCTCAACAGCAATTATATTAATAGATACTAATGTTTGCAAAATAAGTATATACACTGACTGTCCATTTTAATATTAACACCTGTACTCATATACGATGTTATACAATCATGTTCAGCAGAACAATGCATAAAATCAAGCAGATACATATCAAGAGATTCATTTAATGTTCAAACATCAGAATAGGTAAGTGTTGTTTCAGTGACTTTAAAAATAGCATGGATGTTGATACCAGAATGGCTGCTGAGTATTTCAGAAACTGCTGATCTCATGGGATTTTCACACACACAACAGTCTCTAGAGTTTGCACAGAATGGTGCAAAAAGAACGACAGTTCTGTGGGTGGAAAAATCTCAATGACAGTACAGGTGAGAGAAAAATGACCAGATTTGTTTAAGCTGGCAATATAGTGTTACTCAAATAACCACTCTTTACAAGCAGGGTGAGCAGAAAAGCATCTCAGCATGCACAAAACATAAAACCTTTTGCTTATTGAGCTTCAATAGCAGAAGACCACTCTTGGTTCCACGCCTGTCATCCGAGAACATCCGAAGATTTCATGGGC
Source organism: Tachysurus fulvidraco (assembly GCF_022655615.1). Classification (NCBI taxonomy): domain Eukaryota; kingdom Metazoa; phylum Chordata; class Actinopteri; order Siluriformes; family Bagridae; genus Tachysurus; species Tachysurus fulvidraco. Next base: position 10,156,553 of record NC_062526.1, read on the forward strand.
TATCATACTCTAACATGTTGTCCTGTTCATTTCAGAGAGTGTTTGGATTCATTCTTGACCATAAAACAACCCCTGCTTCCCACAAAGCTGAATCTAATGTTACTGATGTAATCAATTAAGTGAGCTTGGGAAAACAGTTTATATAAAGCAGAAGGTGGATTTGAACTCTCCTGGCCTGCTTCATTCATTTCTGCAGCTCCCTTGGGGACAGCTGGTTGGCACAAAAAAATTTTGTAAAGTAAAACAGTATATGTTTTTTCTTTCTATCTTCTTAACAATAAATAGTAGAATATTCAATACAGGAACTTTTATTTGTAATTTAACATTTCCAGATGTTTAGAGCCTCAAACTTACTTGGAGAAAAAGTCTGCTCGTGAAAGACTCATCAAATATCATAACATATTTTCTGTTTATAACCAGAAGTTTGAAAAATAACATTTGTCTTTGCAGAATGAAAGACAGTAGTGATTTTATTTTTCTGAAGTGTAGTGAGTAAAAGCAGAACTGGTGTGAGGAGAGGCAGACCACTGCTTAAACGGAGTAAGAAGTGAATAAACGAGCAGCATAACACTCAACACGGTGCCTGTAATTCCAGACGCATTCATTGATTATTACACTGACACACATAAAGGCTATATGAACACATGCACATGTACACGCACAGTAGCTGAAACCAACAACAACAATACAGGTGTTTTACAAATGAACATAAAGAATATTCACCTCCCTGTTCTCGCTGTAAAGTTTGCATGATTAAAAGTCACCTTTTATTACATGCTTAAAAATTTTGATTGCAGAGTAACCTTGTACAAACGTGGGATGTTCAGGTCAAAAGAAAAAACGGATTATTTAAAACTCTATTTATGTACGATGACAGCGATGTTGATCCTTTTTTTTTACCTCTAACTCTATATCCATTGGGAATTAAAATGTAGGCTGCAAAACCTCACTGTGACACAGACTCGGAGTTAGTGCGCAGGATCTTGATGGTGTATCCAAAAATATAGTAACACTCAGAGGGAGCCTTTGGCCTTATAAATGCCCAGGTTTCAGTCACATAAACATAATAATAACATGGCAGTATAGGAACTGTTGATCGGTCTTTGGGACTTTCTGGATTAGTTTACTGCCCTCGAGCCTCCAACATGCAAGGAAGTTACTCAACACTGTCAGTAGCACTGCAGAAAAATTCTTTCCTAGGACCCTTCCAGACCAAAGCTTTTTGTGACATGGTATTAATGTCATTGAGGCTTGCTTTCGGTTTGCATCAGGTCTCCTTTTGGGCAGGTCATTTCCTGTTGCTAAACAAATCAGATCATTCATAAATAATAACCCTGAGTGTGTGTTAAGTGAAATGTAGTATTCAGAAAAGAAGACACTTCTCTTGTGTGAAGGATTATTAGTAGAACAAAGTGACAAGGTGATTAACACTACAACTGCTATAATATATAATTAGATCTGGTGTTGTACGCTACGCTCTGCACCCACTCTCAGGTCTGATTTATGATGTTATTTTTTATACTCCAGAGAGGAGTGTAAAGTAGTGCTGTTATCTGATTTAAATATCTGATCTAAATTAAGCACAGTCTAAAGAAGAAGGGGTTTTTGGAATAAAACATGAGCTTTACCACTCTGTCCCTGGAAACACTGGAATACACTGCAGGAGGGAAAGCCCAGCAGGATAAAAGCCAGCTCTGTCAGCATGGTTTGGAAATTCTGGCGCTAACAGTTGAGGCCTTTATTAATTATATCACTCAAGTTCATAATTCATTTGAACAACTACAGATGTTTCACAGGGCTTTATTTTATTTCCTCTTGTGTAATTCTTATTTTTGTTTGTATCTCCCTGAAACATTTTGCTAAATATTTTCTAATGGTTCCCAAAAAATAAACAAACCAAGCCTATTTTAATCAACTCTGACCCTGAACAGATAAAAGTTAAGTTACTAAGGATATGAGTACATGAACAATACATGCAAAGACTCACATTCATGTTAATGAACAAACCCATTCTTTGCTGAGGTTCATAACAGATTTCCCACTTGTATATATTTCCTCCACCTGTTGTTGAAGCCATCAAACCAACACGAATATCTCACGTGTATTAAGTCCCATACTGTGTTAACACTGTGCTGCATCACTCAGTACCACTAAGTATGTCATGATAAACCAAGCAGTAAATCTAGAGTCCTATGTTCTGGCATACAGTTCTGTAGCCAGTCATCTATCAAAGCAGAGCACACTGTCATTTTGGCTCCATATCAGTTTAGATCCAACCCCTCCAGAGAGCAGGTGCATGAGTCATCTGCTTCAATCTGTATTATTAGAGATGCTCGACATGCAGCAGAAGAAACTGCTCCTTTATAGTTTAGGCGACTTCCCCGTCTGAGTCAGCTAAACAGCCGAATAATACTTTGGACTGAGCTTGATATTAGGAAAACTGATTAGCTAGCAATCTGGCAATGATCAAAGCCATTAGTGTCACCTTGTGTTTTTTTTATATTTTTCTGCCAGTTATGATGTATAGCTAGGACATACAATTTGATAAAGAAATTTTCATTTCCTACATGAAATTTGATAATAAAGTAAGTGTCCAGCTGAAGTCATAATATGCAGTGGCTTGGGTTATATGTAGGAAATTGAACCCATTCTCATTCACAAACCAAATTAATGCCTGAATTAATGAAGATTCAATTGCTTAAGCATTGAAGTTTGAATGGAGCTGTTTGTTGTTGTCCTTCAGCAGCTCCCTGTTCAGGGGTTTGATTTGGCACAGGTTTTTTTAAACAGCATACCCGCCCTGATGCAACCCTCTCATTTTATTTGGGCTTGGAACCAACACTGAAAGTTAACCCTTCAGTGACTGTGTTGGTTCCCTGCCTGGAATCGAGCACTGGTCATAGCAGTGAGCATGCTGGGTCCTGCTGCTGGATCACCACGGGAATCTCATATTTGTTCTATGTGCAGAGACTCTACTGGCTCTGCATGAGGCAGGATGATGCCCTGTAGAATTTTGGATAAAATATGGCCTTGGCCTCATGGGTTCCCTTTTCATAAATGCATAATATACAGTGCCATAAATCATTTAACAATTTTCTGAGGGCTATTCTGTCCAAATGTTAGGGTGAAAAGTGATCCAATGATCTGTTTGTATGTGTATGTGCTAGCATTTCCTGCTTAATAGAGCATGAATGTTCTCCTGGCCCACGCTGGTTCGTGGTTCTGTTCATTTTGTTGGAGTTTTCAGTTAAGCTGCTATCTGGTTGTCACTATCTTTGCAAGCAGTATTCATTATGTAGGTCATGTAGGTCACCAGCTGATTTTTTCAAGAGTATGAACTCTGTGTGTGTGTGTGTGTGTGTGTGTGTGTGTGTGTGTGTGTGTGTGTGTGTGTGTGTGTGTGTGTGTGTGTGCGCGTGCGTGCGTGCGTGCGTGCGTGTGTGTGTGCGTGTGTGAATTCATACTGAAATCTATCCACACAATACGAAATTTACACACTATACTAAATTTATTTTATTCTAATTGCTGATATTTATGGGTTAATATCTCACTCTTTCTTTTTGTCTCAGCTTTGCTTCCTGGTATCAGCATTCAGGGGCCGAATGTTTTCAGATGATGGCTGTGCTACCCTGGGTCTCTTCTTCCACTATTTTCACCTCAGTCAGTTCAGCTGGATGCTCATACAAGTAAGAGGAATGCACTTTGTGTTATACTCCTTTAAAACATTTCTGAAATGCATGAAATCCATAGTACAAGGTAACATCCTGAGCAAATTAAGTATCATTATTAGAAAAAAGTTTGCATAACAGTAATTTCATGGCATTGAGGATAAGTATTCTATTGAAAATAAACTGTAAAAGTATTCTATTGAAAATCTTTACTCTGGCTATATATGAGAGAAAAGAGAAATGAAAATTAAACTTCCTTCAAGGTTAATTTTTCTTGTTTCACCACATGTTGGGTTTGTGCTTCTCATTATCTTTGTCCTTTTAGTTGAAACCTCTGAGTATCTAAGTAGGAAATTAAATTTCTCAGAATTTCATCCAGCCACTGGCAATGAAATATCAACAGAGTCAGAGATTAAATGTTAAGTAATCTCTAAACGTCCAGTATATATTATTTTTGGCCTGGCTAATTTGTTCCTCACTCAGCTTAGATATCTTCAAAGTTCAAACATGAATAGAGCCCAATCATTCCCGGTCCTACTTATAAAACACATGTTTTTTTACACACTCTCTTGCACAACTTGAGCTACGTGTACTTCTGCTTGTGCAGCATTTGTGAGGGAGTTGTTCAGAAGTGCCTACAGCCACTGCTCACAAATCCTCTTCCATCTCCCTGAGATCACCTGCCGTTCTTCAGCTTGACTCTTCTGTGAACTAATATTAGACTTAATGGCAGCCTTAGGCTTGAATTTTCAGCAATTCCAAATTGTATTCCTCTGTGGTATTCACTTTAGGTCTTATTAGGTCACACCACTCTGAAATATTTCCTAGTAGTGTTGTCATTCACATTTTTGTCCTCCCTCTTTCTGCCCCTTGCTTTCTGTTTGCCGTTTGTGTGAACTGTTTGCCTTTCTTTATCCTTATCTTCAGGCCAGCTCTACATTCCCATCTCTACTTTTAAAATGCAATCAATGAAGACCATTGATTTGAGAGGTCCTTGCCTTGTTTATGAATCAAATATCAGGGTCTAGCCAATGACTGCCTGCAGTTGCTTCCAATAAATCATAGCTGGGTGGCAGAGTCACTATAGCACAGTAATAGCCTTATGACCTAAATGTATTAGGGACTCTGTGGACATCCTCTAGTTTCATTAAGTTAATTCAGAGTTTTACTGAGTTAAATAACACAACGCTTGCAATTTTCTCCTTTCAGTAGGTTTTGTCCAAAAAAAGGTTTTGCAAAGCAAAACCTTTTAATGTGTCAAGTTTTGTAATTATTTCTAGGTTCTTTAAATGATTTCTAAATTTCTGAATTCAGAGTGAATCTGTATAAAATCTTAAAATTGCATTTTAAAAATATACAGTTATACCTTAAAGAGCATTACATAGACCTAAATTCAAATATATGTGCAAACATTATACACTCCATACTCAAAATATCTGTAGTGTGTGGTCCGTTACCATGGACACTGATTTCAGTATGTGTTTCCCTGGACACATTTTACACCAGAAATAAAGAGGCGTGTTCATATGCGGTTAAAATTTCATGATGTTTGAATTTTAACTTGCACAATGTCTGCAGGGGATGTAGTAACCTAGTGGTTAAGGTGTTGGACTACTGCTCAGAAGTTTGTGATTTTGAATCCCAGGTCCTCCAAGGCACCACTGCTGGGCCCCTTAGCAAGGCCCTTAACCCCTAATTGCTCAGTTGTGTAACATAAGATTAAATGTCAGTCACTCTAGATAAGGGCATCTGCTGAATGTCATAAATGTAAAAATTGTGCACATTGATTTTCCCGCTTGAAGTATAGCCATGTAATTTAAGGTCCCAAAATGTCACGAGAAAGCTCATCTTTTACAGTATGAAAGACGGATTAATTAACATATGAGTGTAACACAAGCCACAGTGCTGATTTCCTCAACACCATAACACCTTGTTGAATATACTCTCACACTGTACAGTCTTCTGCAACAAACTACAAATATGGAAGGCATCAAATGTCATGATAGGTAACCATTAGTAATAATATGTAATGTTAGCTGTGTTCTTCAGGCAAGAATCAGGGCAGCTGTATGACATACTACATGTCTCACTTGGCTTTCACAGAGTTTTAGTGTTATGTGAATACTTAAAGAAAGAGGGCATCCATCCAGAAAAAAAGATTCTACACACATAGTTCTACATTTTCTCCAGATATCATATGAATGACTTGACTTGACTTGACTTGAGGTTTTGAATCATCTATGTAAATGTAGTCTTAAATGAAACATTAAAATGTCTTGATTTAATTTGATGCTACATTCTAAACACTGTGAAACTTATTATCAGCTAAAACTCCTACAGAAATAAGATACCTTACAGGAGTTACATGTAAATCCTCTGAAGTTAAAGTGAAAGATGAAGTTAAAAATGAGTCTCATGAGATCAAATCACTTTGCTTTACATTAAACTGGAAAATATGGAGTCATGGCAACAGATTTTGTTTATCTTGCGTATTACTTTTCCCTCAGGCTGTTAACTTCTGGCAGACGCTGGTGATGAATGATGAGCACACAGAGAGACGCTATCTGCTCTACTTCCTGTTGAGCTGGGGACTTCCTGCTCTAGTCATCATAATTCTTGTCACGGTGCTGCTCGGTGGTTATAGTTGGAGCATTCATGATGTCTATGGACTGGTACAGGGAGAGCTGTGAGTGCACTGTCACATATAACAAGAGTCCAAAACCAAGAACTGTAACAAAACAATCATTCAAACTACAGTACATTAATATATGTTGCGCTTGTTTTGTATTAAAGTGGGACTACACAAGATGTAGTGACCAAATTAGGATCTTTGAGTGTAAATATAAAAAAAACAGGTCATTGTAATTAGCAGTGATGTTAATGGATGATATTTATACAGTACAGATGATAGTGTTAAAGGTTTTAGGATATAGAAAAGAGTTACCGCCATCTTATAACAATCAGTGTGTTAACAATTGAATGAAATACTGCATAAGGCATCAGGAAAATATTTCAACACAAATTGTGTATCAAAGGATATTCAAATATTGACACACTCTCTCTCACACACACACACTTATGCTGTCAGCACAAATGTTTTTTTCTGCTTTAAACAGAATGATTAATCTCACTTAACCAGACTGGCAGAATAAGTACTTCTTTTGTTGTTAGTGGAAGTGCCCTGCCCTGCCATGCCTGAGTGGAGGTGGGTTTTACTGCTTGTAAGTAGGGGTAGTAGGGCTATTTTTAGTCACACTGTGGTTAGGAGGTCACAAGCCATGACTGTATTTACATTCAGTACCATACCCGCCCAGGCTCAGGTAATAGTGAAGATCTTTAGTTTCTCCCTCCTCCTTATTTCTGAGCAACATTTGTGCAGTCTCCAGAGTGTCTACACTCCCTGCCTTTGCCCGGAAAGGTAAATAACCCTCTCTCTATGAGACAAACAAGTGATGTCATCTCACCTCATCTCACATGGCTTTCCGGTTCCCGCCTCTTCACAAGGAAGCAAGTTTTAAGGATGTGTTTCCAGAGAGGGAGCTACAGTACATACAATATCTTAAAGGAGCTTAATCAGAGAAACATGTTTTTAAGCTTTTTAAAGAGGCTGTCTTGCATTTTAAAATCATCTGGTCCAATCAGTGTGTAGTTGAAATGGAGCACATTTTGTTTTAAGTTTTCACAATTGTTGCTCTAAAATCGTTACTACAGATGAGCTGCAAGAACAGTTTCAGTACACCTTAGCACAGTCTCTTTGACTGCACTGCAGCAATAGATTCCCTCAGATGGTGTTTTGATGATGGTAGAGGAGAGTTCTTTTTAACACATCACTGTGATTAGTCACCGTGAAGGCTGTAGAATGTGATTTGCATCCTTTCCACACTCATCAAAACCTCGCAGAGAGCAATCATGCTTTTTGGATAGAAATGATCATAGGATAGAGGTGATCAGTCAGAATAACTCTGTATTGATTTGCAGTGATGCTTCCCCAAAACAATACCAGCAAAATTACCACAACGTAACAAAGCTTCCGTTTTTTTCATTATTTATCATGTCTGTGATTTAAAAAAGAAAGCTTTTGGCGAATATTAAGCTTTAAATCATTTTCCTAGTTACCTGTGTCTGGATTAGGCAACAGGATTAGAAAGTTTGCTGCTCATAAACATTAAGGCAAAGGCCTACCTAGCCTCGCTCACTCAGGTGTTCATAGCTTAATTGTTAAATGCTAAAATCTTTACTGGTTTTGGCTTATGTGCTTTTTAAATCATCATTGTGCTTGTTAGCAATTCAAACTGACGATAACTGATACACTGGGTCAAGGGTATTTATCTGTCTGCACTGTCTCAGACACTGCTGCTGCTGTATATTAAAGTATTTAGCATTGTTTAGACTTTTGGAAGTTTTATTTTGATTGGGTTTTGAAATGAAATTATTTTAAATTTGCCTATACTGTCTTTTAATTGCAGCAAGTATTTTATTTATTTATCTATTTATCTATTTATCTATCTATCTATCTATCTATCTATCTATCTATCTATCTATCTATCTATCAATTTATTTATTTATTTATTTATTTATTTATTTATAGTACACTAAATCATGTAGTTATATACTGTAAGAAAGTACATGTAGGTCATTACAATCCCCTGTAAATAACATGCTATGCTGAGGAATACTATTTGCTTATATAATTACACTGATATTTATGGCATGTTGATTTATTTGTCAGTGCAAACTAAACCCCAGAGAAACTTTACAAATCAAATGGAATTTTTGATGCGATAATGCCTGTACATTTGCCATACAAGTATGTAAATATGCATATGAGTGGAAAGCACTTTGTTTACTCATACAGTGATTAAGAGCTTGCTTAGTTTTTTTCACTACTCCCTACGTTTGGTTTATCAGGCAGTGTACGTCAGTTAGCTTTGTGTGACCTCTCTCCACCCTTTATTGTTAGGCAGCAGACCTCAGTTATAGTTACAGCACTATCTTCCTGAGTGTAGCTAATATTACGGCAAAACCATGGGAATCCACAGTCGCCACTGTGGAATACGTGACCTTCAAAGTGTTAAAAGTGTAGCTTCTTTACTTCTGCAACTTTAAGCGTCAACCATGAAAGACTTATGCCACCATGGTTTCAGTTATATTGTGGAGGATTTTGCACTATGCTTGTGTGTGAAATAAACATTTTGTTTTTGAATCACATAAAAATCAGCAATATCTGAGTTCATCTAGTCAGGCAGAACCGAATGGTGAATAAAACAAAATCACCCAATCACAAAATCCACACAACCTTTTGCATTCTTTGAATACTATTAGAGATATAACATGGCATTCTTCTTTCCCCAATAAAAGTAGCTCTGGGTTTATTTGTTAAGCTTGTTTGGCCCTGTGAACGAAGGGCTGGTCCTTTCTATTTGGGCATCTGTTACGTCAAAACAAAATCAGCCCCATTGCACTCCCTAAGCTTTCCCATGGTAAAGGCCGGTTTGAGGCTTGCTAATTGTGCAGTGGTGAAAAACAAGTGGAGATTGAAAGAAATTCCTTAGATAAAAACATGAGGATGGGAAAGTGTCAGCATGAAAGAGAGAGGTGATCTAGCTAAGTAGGAAAAAGAAGCTGAATCTTAAAGCTGTGATTCATTGTGTCCGTTTTTCAGACCTAAACAGCAGCCATGACCTTAAGGCAAGCAGATTTACACAGCAAATAATAACACAGAATATACTGTACATACTGTGTGTATGCTATATTGTATCACACACAAAACAAATGCATACTGTATACCCCCCCCCTACACACACACACACACACACACACACACACACACACACACACACACACACACACACACACAGAGCATATATGTACTGTATGCCACACAGGTATACATAGAGAAGATATACTGTACAGGACACAGATGTACACAACACAATGCCAAGAAACAGCTCACTGCACACATACTGTATATCATGATCCACTTACTAGGTAGTAAAACATTTCTATAAATACTTTCTGTGTAATAAACATTAAGCAGTTTTGACTCTGATAGCACTGTTTTTCTCACTCACTCACTCTCACTCATTTTCTACGGCTTATCCGAGCACTGTTTTTCTGACTAAAATAATTCTCTCTGTGTGTCTCGCGTCTGTCTCTCCCTCTGTGCAGGTGCTTCATACCGAATGTCTACACAGCTCTCTGTACAGCTGCTTTCATTCCTCTTAGCTGTGTGGTGGGAGTGTTGGTGGTCTTCATCCATGCTTACCATGTCACACAACAGTGGAAAGCCTATGATGATGTCTACAGGGGCCGAACCAACAGCTCAGGTGCGTGTAGACTTAGCATTAAAGAAATACCATATAATAACTCCTACATAAACTCATGCAGATACACATCAAGCACTTCATTTAATGTGCACACTAAATAACACAATGTGATCTCAATGAATTAGTTGTTTTGTCCCAGATGGGTTGTTTATTTCTGATCCTCCTGATCTACTAGACGTTTTGTGCAGAGCAATCTTTAGAGTTTACAAAATGTTGTTGAAAAAACATCCAATAAACAGCTGATGGAAACGTTCTGTTGAAGAAAGGAAGGTGAAGAAGATGAGGAGAATAGGCTGGTTAAAGACCAGACAGTAATTGAAAATACTACTGTTTACATCCATAGTAAGCAGAAAAGCATCTCAAATACACAATCCATCAAACCTAGCAGAAGAGTTACTACAATAGCAAAACATCACATCTTACAGTACACTCATATCAGCCATGAACCTGAACCAGCCTACCATGAACCTTCACACAAACAACACACTTGCTTAATTTGTATATAAAAATGTACTGTATATGTTATGTCAATTGTTATTTTAATTGTATTGGCTTGTAATAATATATATAGTACATTCTCAATGTAAGAACTTTTCTTAACAAACAAAACCATGAAGCAAAGCATGCCCTTCAGGAAGTATTAAGCTGTGTCTATTCTTATTTGTGCTTTTAGCTTCCGCAGTAATACTTACACTACACAAGGCTAATCCATAACCACACAGCTATTTCAACAGTGGACTACAGACCTGTCACTGTGACTGCTTTGCACATAACATGCAGCCACACACACTCACACAAACACACACATACACATTCACTCTGACTTATAAGGCAAGACTTCAGAGCCTGTAAACAGCTGGCAGGACCTCAGAACCTCTGTGCCTGCATACAAACAGTTGTATCTGATTATTCTTCAATCCAGAACAGATTTAGGTCTTTGGATATTAATTTTCATGGTTGTCAAAATTCTTCCATGTTAAACCCATCTTCTGTTCAACATTGAACTAGGCCATTTGTTTTAAACAGAATTTGAGCACAAAATGGCTGCTGATCCAGTATATCTTTTCTCTCTTCTTTCTATCTTTTCACTCACAGTGCATGGACTTCTGTTTATAGTCATTTCACATTTTGACTGAACAAAATTCTATATTTATAAAGAAGATGGACAAATTAAACAAACCAACCAAAGCATTCTGCTGGAATATTTTCATATTCCATATTTTACATAAAATAGTCAGTTAGAGCAGACAGAAAGGGATAAATTATTCTTAGGTCCAATACACAGATGCTCTTCTGTCTGTAGTAAGGAGGTCAATAGTTGACTCAGTCTCCCCCTCAGAGGCAGCATTGCTGACTCAGCACTCCACAGCATACTGAAATCTCATGTGCAAAAGGAAGAAAACTTGTGGTCAGGGCAACCTGTGTGCTTCTCCTTTCTTCCTAATCATCACTCTTTGAAGCATGCAAGGAGCTTGAGCCAAGGCTGCTCAGTGTACCCTGTACTATTAAAAACTGTCGAAAGAGCAGCATTACCCTTGAGATGTGATGATAATCCACTACACAGTACCAAAGCTTCCTTTCCCTCAAAACAACTTCTCCATAATGAGCAGTGATCTAGCCGTTGGGATGGGATGTTCTTTGGAAATCCTCTATGGAAATAATTACTATATGACAGCCGTATTTAAAGATTTAATTTGCTGTTTAGCAGCTAGAGAAAAAAGGAGCGCTTAAAAAAAATAGATGTTTCCTGGAAGTATCCTGGACTAGCAGCATGTTTGTTTATGTCTAGTCTTTTGTAATTATCTGTGGTTTGCTGTAGCCTAAAAGTTAACACTGCTAGTTTGCACCTAAAGCAAACAGAAAAGCAGAAATGTTTGATTGCATGAAAGGATGCACGACATACTGGAAACTTTGTTGAGGTTTACTGCAAGAATCCCATTTTTGGCGGCATTGGTGTAAGATCATATTGTCCTTTGTAATATTTACTCAAAATGGATAACAAGTAGCCCACCTGTAATTTACAGAACGAACATGTACATTGATTGCCATATGATCTGTTTTGATTATTTCTGCTGCCAGCTCTTTGTATGTTGGCCCATTTTAGTCATGATACCAGGGATGGGCTTTCTTCCATTATGTGGTTTAGTCTTCCATTAAAAACCAGAAAAGCAGGTAGGAAATGAAGCAATTTCATCTTTGGATTTATGAGGAAGCAAAAATAATCAATTTAAAATGAAATAATAAATAAATAAATAAACTACATAGTGAGATTGAAAAAATTTTTTTTTTTACTGTTTCTAGGTGATACACAGAAATATTTGTCTGGATCTCGGGTGCCACAGTGGTGCAGTGGTTAGCGTCAGTGTGTCTGGTTCAGAAAAGGTTAATGTGTTTGGGAATACTCTCACCATGTTCATGTGGATTTCCCCCCATTTCCGAAAAAAAAAAACGTGTGGGTGTGGGTGGATGTGTGTGGGTTTGGGTGGTCTGGTGTGCCCATGGCGCACTGCAATAGACTGGTGTCCCACACAGGGTGCATTCCCGCTGATGATGAAGATTCTCCTTCACACCCTGGAATTTATTCTCCTGCCTCTGTCAGATGACCTGACGTGGTTTGGCTCAACCCCAGGTTCTCCATATCTTCGTTATCCCACATTTAGGACCAAGATACGAGCATAACATGATTTATTGCTGTTCACATTCTTATCTATAGATTCTTCATTCTATTTTGCTGGAATGATCTTGATAATGCATGCACATACACTGATGAAATCTAGTGCGGCTCTTGCACCTATCACGTTCCTTGAGTGAAAGAACAAGCCTTAAGCTGATAAAAAGGAACATACTGAAAGTCCCTTTCAGCTGTACCTGCTTTGGATGCAAATAATCTGTGAACTGACCTTACTTCTGACGTCAGATCAGATCAGATTGCTGGATGTAGTTTCAGGTGCTAACAAGCCAGGAGGCCGTCTATGCCAGAGTCACTCTACATACCCCCAACCTTTCCGCCTGTGTTTCAAAGAGAGCATTTTGGTAATGCTATTAACACGGTTAGGTAAGCAGAAGAAGGTAACCAAGACAGCGTTTAGCTATTGGAATAAAAAGGGCTTTTTGAAAGAGCATTTTTGATAGTAAGAAAAGAACATAACTTTTTTATGACTGTAATCGTACTTTGAACTGAAATTGCTCTTATCTGAATTTACAGTAACAAACAGGAAGTGCTGCTTTATGAGAGAGGAGATGTATGAAAGTGATTGAAGTATTACATGTTATTTTCCTAGAGCAATATTTATACTTTTATATAGTTTTAGATTCATTTTGATTAAGTGATTAAAGTATTATTGTTATATTGCACTATTTATTATTCTTGTTATTGTTGTTGTATAACAGCAGTACTCATTTTTAAATGCATTCATTATGGAAAGGTTGATTAATTTTTTATACAAGTTTGACTTCGGAATTAAACCCAGCTATCAACCTGCTAGAAATATAGACATCTGACTCTCAGGTATTTTGATGTTTTGGTTGCTTAAGACACAATGAAGCCAAAGCCATGTGCTGCTGTATTCTATCTAGTCTGTTTGTTTTCTAGTGCTCAGAACACCATCTGTTTGAAATTACTCAACCATTATGCATTTACGAGCCCATTTATGTGTTTCTATCGCACACTAAATGCATTATTATATAATGCTTTCAGTGTAGTTCTATCGTTTATCGATTTCCTTCTATGGTAGCAGGAGAATGAAAAAAGGAAAGCCAACAAGTCAACAGAGAAATCATTGACGGCTTTAGTAGAGGACATTCATGTCATCTACTGTATCTTTATCATTTTCAGTCATTAGCTTTTACAACATAAGCAATAAACAAAACAAGAGCAGTAAGAGCTCAGAGTGGCAAAAATGGAAAAAGTAAAATGTTCACTGTTCAGTTTTCAGGACTAGTCCTGAAAGTATATACTTGATAGTATCTTTTTGGCTGTGTGGAACACAAGCTTTGAGGACTATGCACTGAAGACAATCTTTCAGATTTAGTGCAGGCACATGATGCATTGCTGATCATGGATATTCTGGAGAACTTGACTTTTCTGTGACCTTGCCTTCCATGTTTTATATAACACTTCAATGGTATCTTAGTAGTTTATCTCAGAGAGACAGCAGGACTTGATGCACAGTAATCTGCTCAGTAATCTGTTGCTTTCAAGAACCCTCAACATATATCCAGCCCAGGAAGAGGAACGGGATGTCCAAATTACACAACCATTCAACGTTCAGAGCTATTGTTCAAAACCGGAAAAAAAAAACACTAAAATCCTCATTCATATACTTATTTATCACCCCCAGTCCTGGTATTAACACACCATCATGAATTACGAGTCTCCCAGTTATTTTCAATAACACCCTGTTTCACGCTGGAAAAGCCTTTTCACTGCACTTGCCTGTTCGCACATTTCTTCCTCCGCTCCCCTCCTACAGAAATTCCTTTTCTTAGTAAAGAAGGAATCTGTAATACTCGAGAGGAAAGGAGAATTATAGACATCTTATAGACCAGATCATGTGAGCATGGAGTCACATGGGTAAATATGTTTTTATTTTAAGCAGCAGATCTCAAATCTGTTCTGTCTGTGTGGATAGATTACACCTCAGGGTTTTGGGAACATGCTGCTTCTGTAAAGGCCAATTCCTGACCAAAAGAAAGGAATGTGCTTATAGGGATGGAAAGCAAGGGTAGGCAATAAGGGAGGGTAGAAGTTTGTTTTGGCTGAAACGAATGAAAAAAGAAAGGTGAAAAAGGCAAGAAGAGGGAGGATGGTAGAAAGAGAAGAGGGTGATAGAAAGAGTTTGCTGTCTAATGATTGACATAAACAGAGGAAGAGAGAAGCGTCAGGGAAGTGGAAATAACACCTCTGTACTAGCCCAGTGGATAAATGCTGACTCTTGCAGCCTGTGTTCTCTGTCAGGTGAGGAATGTGTGACCTACGTTTCATGGTATAACCAAGGCGGACTGCTCAAACCTCACAGACAGAAACCTGAACACGAACAGACCAAAGACGAGGATTCCGCGCTGCCTTGGGCAACGTGGCACAGTTAAATACATAATAAAATTAAAACACATAAGGACCTGGTGTGCAGAGGCGGGGAGGCAGAGACAAGGGCGGGGCAGACACGTGAACACAGAACATAAACAAAAGGCACATGGCCAGGGCTGTCCTGACATAGGGTCTCATCCTAGGTATATAAATATTATGCATACACACATTGCAGGAACACATTCTTTGAAAGTTCAGTTATAAAAATGTAATTAATTTTTGTAATTTATATAAAACGCATAATTTTGCTGCAGCGTTTTTCAAAATTTCCAGTAGAACTTCCGTTTTTGTGTTTTTTAATGGAAATCTACTGAAAGTGTAAAATTTGCAAGCATGTGTTTCTTATTTTAAAATACTACTAGTGGAGACGCATACTGAATATAATTACTTCCTATGATACTGTACTTATGTTTTGCACACGGGAATCAAAGAAGGTTTTATGCATTTTGATGACATCATGAATCTTGACCCAAATGTGTGGAAAATCTGTTAATTTTGAGAAATTGCAATATCCTCTGACTATCGTTGAGTTTGCTTAATTTTGTGTAAATCTCTGCAAGCTCAAAATTGTGAAATCCTTGAGGACTAACTAGTTTTATAATTGTTAACTTAGATATCTTGGAAACAAGCCAATGATTGACATACACAGTGTGTACAACAACACGTACAACTCTTTGACAGCAATAGGCTGGTCCAACAAAAGCTTTCAAAGAACTCTGATAAACAGAATTAGAGGATTACATATTCCAAGAGGGATGAACAATTGTTCTTCTTTCATATTAGGCATATCAGCAGGCAACTACCTCCCCATTAGGATAGTCTGTACCACATGAGCACAAAAAATCAGACCACAGACTGCCTACCCAAAAAGCTATCTTCTATTTTGAAAGCACTGTATGTGTTAGTCTTTCATTAGAGTCAACATGTACCTCCGGCTCCATTATGATCAAAGCTTTCCAACCGGTTCTCAGCGACTCGGCAGATCTTAATGCTGGTGAATTAGCTCAGAAACAATGCTATTACCAAAGCACAGGGAACTGCATTCTAAAAAATAGCATGAGTGGTCCCTAATATTATTGGAAATGCCAGGATTTGCTCAGGTTCTTTTGTTCCAGATAAATGTCATTTCTAATGATTTGCTGGTGAAGGGAGCATGTATACACCTCAGTGATGAGAATAGACCAACAAACTTTTCAGCTTGATTGAAAAGTTGGATTTTGACTGTGATACAAATGCTAAGAGAAGGCACCAATCATACATTGGTGTGACTAATTTCGGGAGCAGATGATGTAACCAGTGGACCAATACTTTAATTTATTTTCTTTATTGCAGTTCATCTTGATATGTTACCTGTAATAAACTGTTCTGTTTGTCATTTTAAATCTTTTGAATTGTATTTAAATTTATGCTTTTATGCTTTAGGTATCTTGAAATGCTAAGTGCATTAGGATTTTGTTTTTTATGAACAGATGTACCAGGAATAGTTAAGTAATGAATTTTCACTCAAACAGCTTTGGACTTTGAATACTGATGCCTCATTCATCAAATGAAGCTGTTGGTGTGTAAACACAGACCATTTTTGAGATTTCAGAAGGTTTAAATGCGATACAATGCAGCTGAATGGAAGCAAGGGATTTGCTTCAATTCAAAGAAGAGCCAAAGTGATTTTTGTGGACATTGTTCAGGGGGTCATCATTATTCTCTGGTTGTGATTGATGTGTTGTTAATAAAGGTTTTAATGGGGTAAAATTGTAGTTGCACTAATAGTAATATTAATTGCACTAGTTAATTAGAAGTACTAGTAGCACTTCTTAATTCTGCCATTAAATTTACATAGAAAGTAATGTTCTAGTCAGGAAGATAAGATAGGATAGATCTCATATAAAACTGTGGCCCAATCAACATTATCACAGCATTATCACAAATGTCCTCCCAGTACACTCTGTGTGTGAAGTAACATGGACATAATATATTGATTGCAGGTGTTTGGCCAGAGGTTACTCTATGAAAGGGTAATGATATTTAGTGGCGGACGTGCAGCATTGAGATCAATAGTCATGGACTAATGACATGATTGATCATTCAATGAGCATTCACACGTAGTCTATGTCAAACCTTATCCAAGTGTGGCTGCTTAATGAAGAGGCTAAAGATAATATGCATGATGTCAAGCAAGGTTCAACTCCAGTTACAACTAAGTGTTGATGTTATGTTGTAATGGAAATAATTGTTTTTTTTTAGAACCTTAGAAACTTTAGAACGTCATAAAAATGTGTTTCAAATCAACTATCTTTACAGGGTATGGCATCATTAATAATCTTACAGTTTAACTCCAATAAGACCAATTGGAGGAGTTGTATTAATTTGCTTGATACCCTCCCAAAAATGCAGCTGATTTATTGTCCAGATTGGGCCAAGCCTCACAGCTCTTGAGTAAAGTCTCCTAATTAAGGACTCTCTTAATAAATTCTCTTGCCTTGCCAGTCATCTTGGGCACCATTCCCAGGATCATAAAAAAACCCACCCATCTACTTTGCCAAAGCAGAGGTTGTCGGATGTTATGGAAAAATTGACGTGCCAGTGTATTTCAGGCCAGTCTGCTGCACAAAGCGGTAAACCTGTGCCCATGTCCCTGGCTCAATTTGCCTTCCTCTAGGGCATGTACTGTGGACTTCTTGAACAGCTTGAAAAGAAATGTAAAACAAGCTGACAGAAGTATACTAAGCTGCCAAGTGTTTCTTTGTGTTTGTTTACAAGTGTCAATTGGCTTTTATTCTCCAGAGGTTCCCATGGTGTTGTACCTGTACGCCTTGGTCTCATTGGTGTGCCTGTGGGCTGGTCTGCACATGGCATACAGATATCTCTGGATGCTTATTCTCCTGGTTATCTTCAACATCTTGTTGGTGAGTACTATCCATAATCCATCATAAGCAAGGAACAAGCTGTTCTTATCCACCTGTTGCCCTTTGACATTGTCTGTTTTTCATTTACTCACCTTTAATGGGTTTAATCCATGTTAATCTATCAATGATCTTTTCAATGCTTGTTTTTCACTTCACTTGTTAAGGGTTCTAAAAAAGGGTAAAACTCAAAAATGTCAAAATCCTACCTAATTACTTTCCTTTTACAAAGTAAGACTAGTTGGTTTCAAGGATGTTTGGATGAACTGGAAAATTATTTTTATTGTGTAGGTTACAGAATGTTAGTTCTTTATCTTTATGTTTGTAAAGTTCATTCTAACTTATCAGTTTATCTCATCTATGTGTTTCCATAGTATTCATTTTGGCATCAGTGCCAAGCACCAACTGATAGTGTTCTACAAATATACAGTCATATTTGAGTATTCTTATTACTCTACAGTGCTATAGGTAGAGTGATAAGGCATGGTGTTTATTAACACTCACAACCCAAAATCCATCAAGCCAGATCATATACAAAACAAGAAATACCTCCTTATATCTTTAGCCTATCGATTTTCCTCTGGCCCACTGAGGACTGTTACATAATATTGATTAGTTAAGCTACTGCTTAGTGAGAGTGAGGAGAAAATCCTTCAAAACATCCAGAGTTATCAGCAATATCTACAGGTGAGTTTTAAAAAAGAGGAGGATGATAAGGCACATGCTGAAATGACATGTTCTTGTGTCAGACTGTATCTTTACAGCCCACTAATCAGTGAATCTGCACAATGAACATAGAACTAGATGCAGAACTAGAAACTAAATATAAAAATGAGTCATAAAAATGTTATTCATCATCATAAGAAATAGAATTCCCACTTGTCACACTTCTATTATTTTTTTCTTACAATGTACTTTTTATTCTCTCATACATTCTTTTCTCTGAGTCATGTCTCATTCACACACAATGCATCTAGAAAGGATCATGTTCTTATGAGTATTAATACATATCATGATACTCTCAAAGTATTTGTCCCAGATCTGTATAAGGGCAAAAAGGGGCATTGATAAAGCTACAGTAAAGAATAAGGCAACAAATATTATTGAGGTTATGACATAAGCATGTTATATTAATTGATATTTACTGATCATTAGCTAAAATTGTTATTAATAACTTATACCTTGTTCTTGATTCTGATTGTTTAGTAGGTGTTAATTAATTATCAGCTGGCTAAAATTGAGGCAGTGTATATGCCATAAATTCTTCATCCATCAACCAACAGTTTTATAATGCTTCACAGATGACTATTTTGTGTAGTAATAAAGTAAATTAAGAGCACACAGGCAAATGAGCAGATGTGAATGTAGGGTAATGGTCCTCTCATTTGGCCTGTTGATATCTAAGACCAGGGTAAACTCACAGAAATCCTTTCTCAATGATAATGTACTAATGTACAAATAATGACAAAGTCTGACCCTTGATCAGGTTCATTATTTCACCTATATATTTAAATGATGATGATAAAGTGGCATTGATTCACGTTCATTTTTTTCATGATGTCACATTATATTCACAAATATAATATAATGATGCAATGATCAAACTATTGTTATTAAAAAAAACTGTAATTATTTTTGAACCAACTTTTGATTTTGCACACACACACACACACACACACACACACACACACAGATGGAGGCAGATGGTGTCTGCTGGTTTATCAGGTTTGGGGACAGATAAACCCAGGCATTGCTTTGGGACAAAGGGCCAAAGCTGATGTATTGCAGGTTATACAATACACTAACAACTTCAAAATTAATTTACATTCAACATATTTTATTCAGTTTCGTTTCACTTTTACATGAAAAAATATTTAGATTTAATGTCATTGTATCATTATATCAAATGCAATGTGTATCCTTGGCTTTCTACTCAAGACTTTCAAATAGTAACAGGTTGCTATACAGCTCTATAAACAGCATACCAGTAATGACGCTGAATGCAAAACTATAACAGCACATTTGTTTCGTCTTGTCTACGTGTTTCCTTGAAGCTAAACATGAAAACTGTCTGCACTGATGACTAAACAGACACATGCACCGGGTGGAGTGAAATGTGAGGAATGTAGTGATCACAAATACAGATCAGGCTGTAGCACAAACACTACAAAACAGACTGATGTGAAAACATTTCTCTGTACTATGTTAAAGATGAAATATTTTTTATGCATGCTGAAGGTATTTCAACCTTTGCCTCATTTTTATTTTTCACATTTTTAATTTTCTAGCTGCCGTTGTAGCATTTTGAGTCTGTTTTCAATAATCTTCACTTCACTTCCCCTCTCTCTTTTCGTGGAAGCTTTTTTTCCATGACGCTGATTTTCCATGTTGAGCTTGTTGTCTTTGTTGTGTCCCTGTTGCGTTAACTGTAATAAGTTGTTTAATGGTGGTTTTTGTCTGTTAGTGTTTAGAAAGATCACTTGTGATTTTGTGCCAAGACTCCTGTGTGTCATGTCGATGGATAAGATGCATTCCTGGGTAGAAAAGCAAATTTACAAATCACAAATGCTTGAAAAAGGATCTTTTTGCTTGAAAGAATTGTTTTTGTTATTTGCATATGTGCTTTTTATCTGCGTTTTCTATTGAAATGTCTGCATGGGATGTCTGTTTTAGCAGTAATGGAATGCGAAAGTGTTTTGATTAAAACAGAAAACAGTCATTTAAACCAGTAAAATAAATACTGCATTCCTGCACTTTTAATTAATCCAAGTGGTAGTAAAGGCCAAAGATGCAGGTTGCAATACGTCTTATTTTCCCTTACTGTTTCTCATTAGCAAATTTGGCCTTGACCAAACAAAATTGCATGTCTACACCACATGTCTGTCTCTGTTTCATCACTTCTGGCTAGATCCAGGATGGAAAATGTCACGTGATGAATATAAAGATTGGCTAATTGTCATGGCACTATTTATGTTGCCAGACTCGGTCTTTGCTTTGTCCGTAAACACTGCAGCACTGTTTCATTACGGCATAAAACAGTCATTTGAACGATGTAGCACGTGGTCTCAATTAGATTTCCTTTCCTATTCTTGGGCTCGAAATCTATAAATAGTTCTATCTGTTGGGCTATTAATCCTGTTATTACTGACGTGAGCACTGTCATAAGGAGACATCACAGACAGTATGTTAATTAAACTAGCAATATTTGCTTATCTCTGTTCATTGTAAAATGCCCCTTACTCTATTAATCATCCTATAAGAGTTTCTTTTGCATCCTTGTTTCTGTACTCACTGAGCTATCAGCTGCACCTTGAGACTCAGTTAGATGACACACAAGGGTAATTAAGCATTCAGCGATAGCCTCTAGTCATTGTGTAATTTGCTTGGAGCGTTGATTATGCTCCATTCACCTCATCATACACCATTCAGCAGAACTCAGCAGCCAGTTATGGTCCATAAAAATGAGGTAATGAAGGGAGTGTGTGTGTCTTTGCTTTGTGTTACCTAATGTGAGGACATATACACTTGTGTGTGTTTGTTTGTCCTGGGCAAGAAAGAAGAATTTAGTGTCTGTGAGAAAAATGTGTCAGTTGCAGAATCTTAGGGAGAAAGACGTAAGTTAAATTAGTTGCCAAAATATATCTGCTTTCCAACCACTATTTCTATTATGAGAAATTCTATTTAGCAATATTAATTATGTTAGATGTGTTTTCATTGCTTTAACAGGACACTCAGTAGAGCACATTTTAGAGAAACCTTCTCTATCGATATTTATCAGTTTTGGCTTTAAAAGGGTGGCTCAATTAACTTGTAAGCTTTTGTGAAAAAAACAAAGAAAGATAAAACAATGAAGTAACAGGATTGATTCACAATTATGGGAACTTTTTTTTCACTTAGAATGAATTACATATGGATGTATTCTGAGCATTAATACAACCACAAATTCAAAAAAGGTTTTAATGTTTATTTTTCAGCTAAAGTGTAGTAATGTTATCCTGGAGGTCATTTACCATCATTTTAAAATGGGGTTTAAATTCATTTAAGATGAATATTAACAAGTGTAATGCAAATTGTATCACCCATAGAACCTCAGAAGAAGTGTTCTTCCTTTTAAATTTGTGTAGAAAAAACTTGTACATAGGGTTTTTGTGAGAGATGTTATTAGTAGAATCTACAACATCTGGAATAAACAGTACAGGTTGCTGTATAAAGGCATGAAAGTGAAGATCAAATCCAGTAGAAATTGGAACAATTCTACTGTAACAGCTTCATGGGCCGTGTAACATTTTTTAAATATTCATTAATAATATAAAGTAATGTAGATCTGGAACTCTGTACACTTCAGCCTATAGTTTGCGTTGCCTGACTTTCATGGACTGGGTCTAAGCTGAGATGTTTAGAGGTAGTGAGGTATTTTGAACCTGCATGAGCTGCCTGATTATCAATCCAGTGCTACTGCCTAAAATGTTGTGCAAACCATGACCTTACCAGCTAAATGTTATGTCATGCTGGCAGGAATGACGTCATGCGGTTGCAAAATGTTGTGTGAGGAATTTCTTGAGTACGTGATCTGTAATCTTTGCTCTCTAGCTTCAAGGCAACTACGTATCGTTCCTCGGATGTTCTTTTGAGGACGAATTATAGTAACTGTGAAATAAAATATAAACTGTAAAGGTAAGGGTGCTCATAATTATGTAAATTTATACTGAAATTATTACTGTGGACAAGCTTATAAGATCTTATTGTGCTCCTAGGGGAACCTGTGAAGTCTTTAAATATGAAAAACACACTTTTGTATTTACACACGTTTCTTTGTGTCTGTAGGGTCTGTACGTGTTTGCTGTCTACTTCCTCATGCATAACCAGCTGTGCTGGCCTGCCAAGGCAACTTACACAGTGGAGATGAACGGCCGTGAGGCTCCTGATGGATTGTTTCAGACCACAGGTGCAGCCACAGTGGGGGGAGGAGAGATCAGCAAGTCTACACAAAACCTCATCAGTGCCATGGAGGAGGTGTGAGGATTTTACATTATATATGGCACACACTCTTAGCCAAATCGACTAACATTTTTATCTCATTTTATACAACTGAGCAATTGAGTTTTAAGGGCCTTGCTCAAGGGCCTGGGTTTTTAAACTCACAACCTTCTGATCAGTAGTCCAACACCTTAACCATTAGGCTATCACATATCATTCAGAGTACTGGATATAATAATAATTAATATTTGTTAGTATTAATATCAATGCAAAAATTCAGTGTAACATACCAGACAGTGATTAGCTAATTATTTACATTTTACCACCACAGGCAAAAAATCATTGTCATTAATTTCATTTGATAGACACTAAAACGGAAAGTTAAGTTTGTTGACCAAATATCTCAGTCTTATTTTCTACACTCTCACACACATGCATTTGGCTGTAAATAAAGTGTGTGATTGTGTTGCTCCAGGCAGTACAGTCAGTAAAAAATCTCAGCCACACAGATGGCCTTGATTGCTATGTGATTTGTTGATTCCAGTTTAATTTTCTAATTATGTTGTTGCTAAATTGCACACACAAGGCATGGTATCCAGTCATGAAGTCCTAATCAGTGGGTGAACTTGGCATCTATCCAGTCACTACAGAGAAAAAGAATCCTGATTACATCATTGTCATTTCTGTGTCAAGATATTTAAGCTTTTGTTTTCAATAACTAAGCAACAAAACTACAAGCAAGATTTGCCTAGATAAAATGATCCAATTTATACTCTGTAATTTACCTAGAGGTGACAGAACACCTTGAGGATTTCACTCAGCTTTTATTTTCAGTTTATTCTCCTTTCAGTTTCATATTATTTACAGTGCAGCTTTTATATTAAAGGTTAAATGATCCTAGTGCCAGAGTGTCTGTCGATATGTGTGTCATCAGACACCTGTTAACAAGTGCCTCTGTGCTTACCTGTGCTTACTGGCATGTGGTTTGCTTACACACACACACACACACACACACACACACACACACACACACACACTCATACACACACATACACACACAGTAACTTTCCCTGCTCATCGAATTGTGAACCCAAACATTGAAAAAAAACACATTATATTATTATATTTCAAAGTCTGCAATTCTTCCAGGTAGTAAATGACTATGTGAATGTTTTACATTTACAGCATTTTGGCAGATGCCCTTATCCAGAGCGACGTAGAAAAGTACACTGTTTTCTCTAATGCTGTATAGCAGCCTCATGATACAATTATCCAGACTTGGTTAAAATAATTAGAAATTGTAGATTAGGCTAAAGCAGGAACTGGAATACCTGACTAATCCAGTTCCATTTATAAGAGCACAAAATCTAGATGATCATATCCAGCCTAGAGAAGACAATGATGGACAAGTGGTGGGTGGTGGACTGGAAGTAAAAAATAAGATTAATAAAAATAAATAGATGTGTCAGCACCTAATTCGCTTAGCACTGGACAATGTGATTATACTGTTCACTAATGGGACTTTCTATCAGATTCTGGTGTTTTGGACATGGAAAAAGTGAAGTGACTTTTGTCGTGTTTTTTGGCAATACTGCCACTTCCTTAATCAGACAAGAAGAAGAAGTGAAGTCATCTGTCATCAAGTCATCAGACTGATTCATTTACATAGACATTGTTTTCACCTAGTACACTCTGTTTTTACTTAGTTCTTGTGTGTATGTTTTCAACCACTGACCTTTTTATGAAGTTGGGTATTAATCAGGCATGACTAATTTAAATGCTGCTTTGTTTCAGCTGAACAGATCATAAATCTTCATCTGCCTGATTCAGTGTGTGTAGGCATTCTGTAAACTGGGACCAGCAGGACATCCATGCAAACTATCTATTTATTTATCTATCTATCTATCTATCTATCTATCTATCAATCAATCACACACACGCACGCACACACACACACACACACACACACACACACACACACACACACACACACACTCACGCGCACACACTCACGCGCACACACACACACACACACACACACACACACACACTTTTAGAATAAAGAGAAGTGTGTATATATATATCTCTTCCTACTAAACCTCTTAGAAATTTTCATCTCTCTCTATTTCACATGTGAGGAATTTTCTGCATCCACCCCCACATTCTTCAATAACTCTTACCCACGATTATTCAGCATGGCCACTCAGCACTGCAGATTCAAATTGGCAAAGTTCATTTCTAATTCTGTGACACTTAATTCTATAGCTGCAGACTGAACAGAACAGGAAGATTAACAAATGATATGTTTTTGTTTTTTCTTCTCCAGATCTCAGCAGACTGGGATAGAGCTTCTTTACAACCCAGCATTGAACCCAGCAGTGTGTTTAAAGAGGCCCCTCAGAGTGACACTTACCCTCCGGAAGGTGGCTTCGTTAACGCAAATCTTGTACAAGATGAGGAGTCTCAGGAGTTTGATGACCTCATATTTGCCTTAAAGACCGGTATGTTTTCCTCCCAAAGCATCACATACTAGACTGTCGTATTTTACTTTCATTTTATTGAAACGAATGTTTTTAGATACTCAGGTCATGTCATAAAGCCACTACAATTTCACATAATTCATGTAAAAATTCCAAAAAAGTTGTATGTCTTTATCTGTGTTTCTCTCTTGGAGAACTGAGTCACCAGCAAAGGCATTGAAATAATTAAACACCAGGGTGATTAGCTACTAAGATTTACAGATTTAGGCATTTGTGAAAGGTTTTCAGTCTAAAAAGTTTTCCAACACAGGAATTGTGCTGGAATTGCAGTCTCTCTGTAACAGAAAACTATAACATTAACAGAATGAAAAAGAGAAGCTAGTGAGGGAACTAACTATAGCTGTAATAATGCAGATGATGAGGAACAATCTTGTTTTGCAGACATTCCACAAAATTGAATGTAAGCATTAATGTTTAAAAAGCATGATTTTCAATTTTCAATAAATAAAATTTAAATTATTAGTTTTCTTGGTATAAGAGGAATAAAATGTAGTTTGAGGCTGCATCAAACCACACATAATTTTTCAATAACAACAAGCCTCATCATGTTTATTTCCTTAACCAATAAAGATAAGAAACTCTCAAATAAAAAAAAAAGTATTTTAAGAATTTCTATGATCTATTTGTACTTGCAAAGAATTCGTCTACTAATAAGAGAACTGACCTTGAGGTTGTCCGACACTGAGAAATGCAACAATAATTCACACCGAGAACAACATGTGATTTTGTTCCTGTCCTGTTTATACAAATACATGTTTAGTTAGACAATTCAGTTATTAATAGTGTCATGTGTTATAAAGTAACTAAGATTTATGTTCCTTTTAATACAAAGATATTCAACATACATTAACCCAGAGTAAACTTCTGAGACATCACTAACTAACATGGTTAATAATATTAATCATACTGTATATAATTATAATATAAATAAACATTTTATGCAGATAATGTAACGTACAGAAGACAATGAACGAACAGATGAAATCAAAACCAGTGTTTATTGATAGTTCAGGTCTGAGGTAAAGCTGCAAAGCTTGGAGACGTGGTGAAGGACGCTTCATCCGTGCTCCAATAAACACACGCTCGAGAAGGAGTTGAATCTGGTAACGTGCAGAACAGGATCTGGAAACGCTACTGAGAAGAAGAATGAGAGAGTCGAGTTAGTAAGCATAGCATACGAGACTGGACGGTGAATGAAGGCGAGAGCGTGGCTTAAATAGTCTGTGAGCAATTAGTGTTGAGTGACGCCAGGTGATGATTATCAGAACTCCGGTGATTGAGATCTGAAGGAAGTGTCATGAGAACCTGGCGTATCCGTGACAGATAAATTAGCACAAGTTAGCATCTTACTTTAAAAGCTGCAGCTTGCTAAAGTGACTGCTGATGGTGGGGTTCCACAAAACAATCTTGACCAGTGAGCTTGACTTATAACGAGTTATAATGAATAAATAATTACTTTTGTATCTAAGGAATAAAACAAGATGATGTATAATGGTACTGCATAATAATACTATCACCAACATCATCATCATAGAATGATGTGATCATTATTTTCTAGCATGACCTAAAATATTTGATTCCTCTTGTTTTTATTTTTTTTTATTATAACAAAACGTCATATTTTTTATCAGTTTTATGTTGTGGAATAGCAGAAATTACTGATGTAAAATAGCTTTTACAGAGAAACCACAATGCTCAAAGCACTGACGTATACATATAGAAAACTTATACATACAAACACACACACATAAACATATAAACCTTCTCCTAAATGATATGTTCAGTATGGGTTTTGTCATTAAAGGACAGGTTATCTAAAGTCTACCTTAAAATATCACCTGTGTATTTGACGGATCTGAGAAAAGGTGTAGTTGCTATGAAGAGGCCATTAAGTGTGTCTGTGTCTGTGTGTGTGTGTGTGTGTGTGTGTGTGTGTGTGTGTGTGTGTGTGTGTGTGTGTGTGCATGCGTGTGTGTGTGTGTGTGTGTGTGTGCACGCGTGTGTGTGTGTGTGTGTGTGTGCGTGTGTGTGTGTGTGTGTGTGTGGGTGGGTGTGTTCTATATGATTAATTCTGAACACCATTCATATGACAAACTCCACAGGATCTGTTCTTAACCTGAGTGACAGCGAGTCGATCCACGGCAGTCATGATGGTGCGAGCGTGGCCAACTCCCAGATCGTTGAGCTCCGGCGCATTCCCATCGCAGACACGCACCTGTAACCCTCGCTGCTTTTATACTGAATCCAATGAATCCAAATTATACTAAACCAGCCAGCAGTATTTTTGTACTGGTACACCACCTTTGCACTAAATTTACCACAGTTTTAATTTCTCATAGATTTTGAGCTGTTTTTTTATACCTGGAGTTTTGTCAATACTTCTGATCTTTTTATAAATATATGTATATGTGAATTGTCTCTATAGTACTTTTGTGAAATTTATAACAGATGTAAATATCATGGATTGTAGGTTGAGAATGACATGGCCAATCTGGCCCTGGAGTTCAGCTGCTTGTTTTGTGTAACAGATAATAAAAAATAGAGCTTTAGTCAGGTTGTCTGTGTGTCATCTGTTGGCTGTTACTATCATTTAAAATAGTTCAGTAACTTCAGGGGCTTAAATTAGATTGGGAAGGATTTTCCTTCTTAATACATCTAGCACAAAACTTTAACGCAACAATTGCGACCTAGGGTGGTTCTGCAGCCAGCCATTTCTGTTTTTCTACTCAGTACAGCAGATTAGTTGAGGGCATGTGATTGCATGTGCATTCTGATTTTCTATGAAAATAATATAAAAGTTGCCTTTTTACTCTTTGCAACTGCCAATGTAATTCCATTATGATTTAACATGTGTGAGGTGTGTGTGTTACATACTGCTGCTGTTTACGCTTGCCCTCATGCTGTGCATTGCATCATGTCGCACCAAGTACCTGTATGGCTTTCACTGTTGACCTCAAATGTTCCTGTCAAAGTTGATGAATAGATTATAGCTAGTCATATGGGCTGCTATCTTTAGGTTGGCAAACTGGTACAGTGACTGAAGCAAAAGCATGCATTAGTCATTAGGAGTAACTAGTCTACCATTAAACAACTGAAATATTAGCAAACATTCTGGCTGCAGCATGCACATATGATGAGGATTTATAAACTCCAGCATGACCATTGGCTGTAACTGCACTGCTCTACTGACTCAATAACATGTATACGCCTAGTTACACATAAACATTGTGTTCACTAATAAATACACAACAGTGCTCAGAAGCAGTGTAAAGAGATATATTTGCACAATAACTACTGCTATTGTTGAACATGTTAATATATTGATCACTAAAAACAGATATTGTGTATTGTAACTGCTTACTAAATAATTGCTGACCCATTTAAAATTATAAAACTATAATTCTGTGCAGTTTCATTTATTGATATTGATCTATGCTGTACATTACATTTACAATTATAAACAGCTGGCTGTGTGTGTTTTTGCCTGGACAACAGCCTCTGACCTTGAATTGACTTTAGATTTGAGAGTCAACAACTCCCAAATGCAAGCCCTCCTTATGTTTAGAGGCTAAAGCCACTTCTTGGACATGATTCAATGCAGTATCGGGTGTCTGTGTTTGCTTTTTGGCAGCACAGACATGGATGAAATACAATATTCTCTTGCACGCTCTCTCTCTCTCTCTCTCTCTCTCTCTCTCTCTCTCTCTCTCTCTCTCTCTCTTTGTCCCTCCCACCCTCCCAAACACATTAACACTTATTAAGCAGACACCCCCTCCCTAAACAAGAACAAAGCCAGAAGCCCTTCAGTAACACAATAAGTAAACTAGCTTGTGATTTAATGCAGATGCACAGGATTTGATATAGAGACAATGCTTTTCAATCACGTTGCTGTGATACCTATTCATTTTCGGAGTTCTACTCTTGTGCTGCTTCTGCTTAGCTACTTACCCATGGCAGAAACAAAGACAACGGCATAAAACATCCTCTAGATCTCTCCCTAACGCAACACATTTTGCGGCATACATTGGCATTTCCCTTTACTATTTGAAGCCGGTAAGAAAGCTGATGCTGCATTTTCTCATTTTAGTAAGGAAAAGATGTGTCAGTGACATGTACAGGATATTTTGTGGATATACAGAAATATAAAAAGACAACCAAAGTCTCAACATGTCCACCAAGCATATAGTGTATCTAATAAAGTAGCCATTACAAATGTACAGTGCTGTAAAATCCTGTATAATTACCAAGGCCAATACTATGCCACTACCTGTTAGTATAATGTACTACATTATTAATAATACATTATAATGCAGTATGGACTCATCCATAGGGGCTCTTTAGCAGATACTCTTCAAGTTCACATTCACAACCCTGTCATTTTCAAAACAGTTAAAATACTGATATCTTTTTAAAAAGTGAACAACAGTTTTAAAAAATGGATGCCATTCTAAATATTGTGCAATTCTTGAGCTTCAGTTATAATTGCATTTAGTTTTCAAAAGTAGGAACTATAACAAGTTGTAATAGAGTTTCACTGAGGCAGGAATCATGCGTCACTCTATGAACACACATTATGAACATTTTCAGTGGAGGAGGATCACGAGGAGAGGTCGAGGCAAATAATTACAGACAAATGTGGATAGATAACAAAAAATAATTGGAAGTAAATCTATTTTTTTTTAAAAATGCAGACAGCGTGGTTATGAAGTAAATGTAAAATATGTTGAAAAGGTTTGTATGGAGTAGATAATGCATGTGCACAAAAGTCTTTTTTTTCATTTGTTTCAATCATTTGATCTTTGAGATAAAGCTGTTAAAATACTATACATTTAGATATTGTGTATATCCTGTGCACACTGTCACAATGGCACTGGGAAACACACCTGCTTCATCAAACACAGATGAACAAATGTACTCCAAACAAGCTTCTAGACTGTATGTTGGATGACTGTATGGTGTTGATTCTAATCAGTCTGTAATGTTTCGCCTCTATCCTATCCTGCTTCACCAAAATCTAAGCTCACAAAATACCTATAGACACTTTTACACACTTATTGTGTTTCCCACTTTCTTTCTCTAGAAGATGCATTCTGTTTCTATGCTGGGACACTGCCCTGAGCAAACAGATTACATAAGTGTCAGAAGATCATGACCCCTCAAGCTGCACACACTCCCAATCTTGGCACAGTTCAATGTACTAATGCACAAATCAGCAGGCAGCAAGCAAGCAACACCATGAAGAATGCTGAGCTTAGAATGCTGCTGCTGCTGCTACAGCTGGGAATACAACTAAGTATACAATACAACTAAAGATTCCATGAAACAGTTTTGTGGCACATCACATTGTTTAATCAGGTATCATAGATTTTTGACTTACTTTTGCTGCGGAGCATAGTTTATTACTCACAGAGACAGATCTGTCTCCAGTACAGCTTGTCAAAATGTGCAGAGTATTATGAGATTCCTAAAATAAAAATAAAAGGCAATGAAGTTGAAAATATCAACAAAAAAAACAATTTAAAGGTACAATTAAAACAGCAGTCTTTGAGATCAGAAGCCTTTAATTTCAGGGAGCCAGCATTGTATAAGTAGGTGATGAAAAGAACCCAAAAAGAACTTTCTGCCTGTAAATAACACACAGAACTCAGCTCATTTTGCCAATATGTAACACTGTTCATGGTACTGTAGCAATGTAGGCATGGCATAAAACATACTCTGGCTGCGATAAGACATTCCCACAAACATGGCGCCAAGCCAGCAGACCATGCGCAATGGAAACAGAATAGCCTCTATCTCTCCATTGCACACTCACTGTCTATATGCTTCACTCTCTATCTTCACCCCTCTCCTCTCGATTTGAAATAGCCAACCAGTCTGAGCTAGTTTTGCTTAGTGTTTTCCAGTTCTGCTGCACTTGTATGACTCATGTGTTGTTCACATGCTCACAAGGGAATATAGCTAATGCCCATTAAGTATTATTCAAGTGAGCTCCAAGGGTTTAAATGGGTGCATAGTGTTTCAGAGGAGACCCAAGTCTGCTGAGGTAGAAATTTGGGGTGTGAGACGAAATGGCTGTCTGAGAAAACAAATCTATATGAAGGTGAAAGGTCAAAAATATGTATGATGGTAGCATGTCTAGAAAAACTATGACAAAACTTTAGTCTGAATTTAGAACCAGGCTGGTCAAATACCATACTGTTATTGAAGAAGTTATAAAAACCCTTGCTTTCTTGCTTTCTGTCCAAAACTATGCATCTGAGAGGTGGTAGGCACAAAGTAAGGAACTGGAACGAGTGAGGAACAGAGAGCTACTGTTTACTCCAGACAGCTACTGTCTACAACAAACAACAGATGGAACATATTTTGTTGATAGAAATCCCAAGATCTTTTCTGTAGATATGTTATTGCTTATGATCGAGTACACACAATACTAGTACTTCAGTGAGTTTGTCCTTGACACTGTCAGTACTGGTTACTCATCAAGGGATACATATAAATACAGTTTTTATTTCCATATTTCCATAAAGCGGCTTTGTGAGTATTGTTATGAGTCTAGTCAAAATTTAGTCTGGTTGCTTAAACAAGCCTGATTCTGACTAAAAAATATAAAGAAGGAAGACAGGCTATAAGACACAATGATTTACACCGTGTACTTATTATGTCATCAGTTTATATTGCTGCTTTAAGCAGTCTGGCTTTAAATATGTTACAGGTCATTACAACAAAATAGTAAACACAGTTATTAAAAGAGAATGTCTCATGAAACCCTGTCCCAAGAACACCTACTCTTTTACACTGCATACCAACTGGGTCAAGCCACAAATCTGACTGCACCTGTTGCACACATCCCTATAGAGCAAATCACTATTGTGAATGAGTAGAACAAAAAGTGACCACACAAGAACACAGATAATATCTCTAGCACTAACTGATTCTGTACTTTCTTGTGGCACACAGCTGTTGCTCTCATTAATATTAGAGTCTCCGTGGTTTCTCCACATTAATAGTAAGATAAGCCATTGTTATCCATTTTTTGTGGCTTAGCACATGGAATGTGACGTTCCTTTCACAGCCTTCAGAAAATGCAGGAACATGTAGATGTTGAAATATCAGGGCCTGTAGCCTGCACCACTCAGAAGGAACTGGACTACAGTTCTAGTTTTTGATCCTAGATACTCTTTACAAAGTTTTATGTATATGAGGTGTGAAAAAGTGTTGGCCCTTCCTGATTTTTTATGTTTTTTTGCATGTTTGTCACACTTTAAGATAAAATCAGATAATTCAGATAATCAAACAAATTTAAATATAAGTCAAAGATAACACAAATAAAAACAACATGCAGTTTTTAAAATGAAGGTTTTTATTATTAAGAGAAAAC
The DNA here is from genome assembly GCF_022655615.1 of Tachysurus fulvidraco. NCBI lineage: Eukaryota > Metazoa > Chordata > Actinopteri > Siluriformes > Bagridae > Tachysurus > Tachysurus fulvidraco. Next base: position 10,189,428 of record NC_062526.1, read on the forward strand.
AAAATCCAAACCCACATGGCCCTGTGTGAAAAAGTGTTAAAACATAACTACATAAAAGTAACAAAGCATTTCAGAACAGGAATATCATACCAACAGTAAAATGTGTGATGGTCTGGGGCTGCTTCAGGTCCTGGAAGGGGGCCAACACTTTTTCACACTGCTGTATATGATATCAAGGTAATTTAATTTAATCAAGAAATCCATGAAAACCCAATGTGTGACACTTTATTCCACTTCATTTTAGTGCTTAATCAATATTTTGTATTATTTTAATCCTTCTATTAAATTGTTTTATATGATTTTGGCAAAATATCTTCATTTTTTTGTAAGATATAGTCTGAGACCACATTGTCTGATTTATTTAAAAAATTCTAAAAGACTGAAAGAAATGTGCAACATCTTTCTTTATTCATTATTTTCTCTTTTGATTTAAATTGAATTTTAATGTACACATCATATGCACAGATTGATTTTATCTAAAACAGATCATTTGGTTTTGCACAAATCTTTGCAATCCATGCCATTTTGGGAGAACACATTAAAGTAAAAAGGGAAATAACAAATATAAAAAAAATTGATTGATGCAATGTTTCAAATATTCCACTTTTTAATCAAGTTATTGTCATAAATATAATTCCTATTGAAAATTGTATTAAATTAGAACAAAATAGAGGCATTTTTTTTACTAGTAGTCTCAAATGGATGGATATTACAAGAAGCTCATCACCTGGGCAAGGACTAAGGTTTACACCTGCAAAGTTTTATACCTGCAAGGTTCCTCATGCTGAAAGAAGGAACTGCTTCATTTTGTCATCAACCAGCACAATACTGACAGAACAGACATTCAAGACAGTGGGAGCACTCTTTGACTGCAGCCTGAATATTGTTGCAAAAAACACATAAAATTGTGAAAACTGAATGGTATACATTCAGTGTAGCACACATTACATGGAGGATTAAATAGTACAAATGATTGACTGTGAAACATTACCCTGTTTTCTCAGCGTTCAAATATATAGTGCTCTAGTCTGTTGGCAGGATGTGCTTACTGGCATGTGGATTGGGGAACTCCATTGCGCGAGCTGTGCTAGCATTACAGCCATTCTCGTAACAAATTCCTGTTATGCCGCTCACCATGCTGACTCAACCTGGTGCAACTGCACAGTGACGTTGGCTTTCTTCTAGAGCATAGGCTAGACAGAGTGACTCTATGATTTACAGTGGTTTTGGTTTTGAGAAATGAGTCAGGAAGTGCTCTTGTCCCTAACTCACCCTGTTGGAATGGGACAGTGTACAGCTGAGCTGGACAGATACTTGGAAAATGCAAATGACGAGAAGGTAAAAAGTGCTGTGTTGTGCTTATGAATAGAAAGAGAACGACAGTGTTGGAATGAACACTTCAAAAAGAGAAAGAGATGAGCAGAAACAGAAAACAAAAAAAAGAAAGAATAATCAGTAGAGAGATGAAAATTAGATGAATTTAAGGAATGAAGGGGTGGAAAAGATTACTAATATTACTAAGATGGACTTCTGAATCATCTACAATTTGAGTTTTAAAATTAAATAAAATCTACAGGCACTTGCAAATTAAATTTAAAATAAAACTTGCAATTTTGAGCACGCTGCATGAAGTACTTGATTATTGTGTTCTCTCTCTCTCTCTCTCTCTCTCTCTCTCTCTCTCTCTCTCTCTCTCTCTCTCTCTCTCTCTAAAACACACATCCAAACACACACACTCATGTATACATATTGTTCTCATGGTTTAACTAAAATAGAAATAGGGTCTCTGTTACCCTTTCTGGGAAGAGAGCTGTGTGGAATCATAAAGTGTCTACAGTACCACTGAAACTTGAGCTGGGTGAAAAGGGTGAAAACAATTGCAATCCTCAAAGCACAAACATTGTTCCCACCATATAACCACACATTTGTTAAAATAGACAGCCTCAGTGTAACTATTGACGTTACTCCTGTTCCAGACCACTCAGCAAGCCTGAGACCCTCAAAGTTAAAGAATATGACTGTGTTCCAGGCCACAGAGTCATCTTTTAAAACACTCTCCACTGGAATAATGCTATGTTGTGGTGATTTTGCACCTTTTATTGCCTAGACAATTTAGTTTACAATCTGTTTACTGAGTTCATCGAGTCTGTCACCTCAACTATCAACTTTGTGTGACGAGGGACATAAATGAATTTTCTAATGAGGCAAGTGATTTCTGAAAGTATCATGTGTCCAGGTCATCAGCTCATGAACTCATTATGGTTATGGCCTGTTATATTAATGGGTCTAAAATGGGTAAGGGAGGTTCTTGACTCAGAGAAGGGGCAAAGAACAATCAACACTGTAGGTTCATATTTGCTTTGGAGTGAATTTTCATGCAAATATGACTATGTTTATATTTTACTCCACGCAATATAACTTCTCCAGACTTTTTGCAGAACCACTGCCTTGTTTGTATTCAAGACACCAGTGAAGACCTTTTCCTGTTTTTAGCAGAGCCTCTGCTTTCACAGACATCAGCAAGGACTTTGTCAATGCTGGCCACTACATGGTTCCTGTTTTGCTCTGTGCATGGCATTAAGGGTGTATTGCTGAACCGTGCACTCTACTTGGCCATGGCTCAAAAGATTACAGATACAGATTAGTACTATCTGTGTGCAAACATCTACAGGAGCTTCAGTAGATGTTCATTATGAGTAAAAATCTAAAACAATTAAATCTGTTAGATTTTGGCCTCAGACATGTCAACGACAAACAACAAACACCTGCATCTGCGTGTGTGTGTGCGTAGGGTCTATATAGTAAAATCAGAGTATATTTCGGTGTGTAAGGGTGAACTCTCAGGCCATACTACACCCTCTGCTCTCTGTCTGGAGTTGAGGAGGTCACAGCTCACCATGACTGAGGAGAAACTGAGGTGCAAAGGGCATCATGAGTGAAGCCATGTGAAAAAGGATGCTGTCTGTCATATATATATATATATATATATATATATATATATATATATATATAGAGAGAGAGAGAGAGAGAGAGAGAGAGAGAGAGAGAGAGAGAGAGAGAGAGAGAGAGAGAGAGAGAGAGAGAGAGATAAAGGACCTATGCCCTATTTGGACAAATGTCCTTTTTATTTGTTTTTTTCCTATTAATAGATAGGACAAGGTACTAAATTATATAACAGGGTCATGGAGTTTGCATTACTCTTTTTCTTCCTAAAGTTACAAGTTAGGCTAGCTTTATTGGGATCATTGTATGCTAGCACAGTACATTAATTTTACAAATTAAGCCCTGTCAATAGTGTGAGACCCTGTGTGAGACCCTGTTTCTGCTTAATCTGATCAGCCATGGTGGCCATATTGGTACTGTATACTTGCCTAGTTGGTAGGCTTTGGGCTTGCTGTCTACATGCCTGCAATCAGCATTCTTTATACTGATCTAAGCAGTTTCTGTTGGGTTTTTTTTTTTTAAAAATACATGATCTTACCACTTTTACTTTAGCATGGGCACACAGCACGTCATTATTATACTGTTTTTCAAAAATTATACATGATGCTAGTGTGGAAAACATATATCATGCATCAATTCCAGGGACATATTATGCTATACGCTCCCATCGGATCAAATTTAAAAGCTAATACTGTTCAAGGAGAATAAATGCAAAGCCGAAAATAAATGTGACAGTGCACAACCCATATATGTCAAATGTGAACTTCTAGTGACTTGTAATCACCTCCGCCTGAACAGAATGCAGCAGGGATTAAGTGGTCCCACCAAAGACTTTTGTTTACCAGCTGCAGGCGGAATTGGATAGCTGTGCTGCCGTCCCAGCTCGTGCATTATATGTAAACATGAACATCAAACAAAGCCATCTTTTGCATGCATTGCATTGTAGAAAGGCTATGGACATGCATTTGACAGGATCTGTGGTCAATCTATTTAACCAAACATTTCTCAAACTTCTTTTGGTCAAAGTTAAAATACGTGAAATACTATTCCAGGTGACAATCTATCACACTGTCCTCTCAACACCTCCACTCTTGAGAGCTGAAAACAGTCCTGGCCAGGCTAATCATGACTCTGCATTCTCTAACTTGGTTAGAACTTGAACTCTGGCTTCTCATAGCTGAGTAGAGGTCATGCCTCCCTATGCCCCTTTTCACATGACAGCTATGCAGACTATTCTGGGACATGCAACCAGTCCTGGAATCTAAGCCTGGGAACAGCAATGTCTGGGTTACTGGATTCCCTCTTGATTTCTTCCAGGGTCTATAGAAGTAGACAGACTGTGGGGGCAGTATGGCAACTGGCTTTACATGTCAATAGCTGTAAAAGCCTGCAGCTGGTCTTGACACTGCACTGTTTGCCTTGTCTACCACCACAATTATGCAAGAGGTTTTGGATCTGGGTTTGTGCATGTTTCAGATAAATAAAATCTTTGTAAAATCTATAGCACCACAAAAACAATTGTGAGTGTTTTGGCAGTACCTGACCAGTATAATGACACTGCTGAAATCTTTGTTAAAATTTCACACAACCCAATATGTGAGTCTCTGTATGAGATATGTACATTTTAGCTCACTTACTCAACCCTGTTACACAAATATATTCACTCGGGTGAATTATTTGGAATATTTCACAAGTCACATGTTTTGTTTTGCTTTGGGTTTTTTTTTGTTTTTTTGTTTTTTTTTTTTGGTGAATATCCTGAACATCAAAAATAAGAAAAAAGTTCTCTAAAAGTTCTCTAATAAAGGCTGACTCAGTCTGGTCACTTTGAAAATAATAATCCTGCAAATCAAATTATGTATTTTCTAAATCCAAACTTCAAAATTTCATCCATGTTACTCTCTCATGCTACTGTGACTCTGTCAGCACACAAAAAAAAAAAACATTGTATGTTAAAGAATAAGAATATGGAGATGGTGTCTATTATTGACTGTGTTATTGAGGCACAGCAATGGAAAAAGGTAAAATTCTAACCTTATATCTTTGAAAATAAAAAGAATGAAGAATAATTGAGGTGATCCACTAATTACTTTTTGCCTTAGTTGTTTTTTTATGACAGTGTTATTAAGCAAACCACCATTTGCAGAAATATTTACAGTGATAACTAAACATTTTAATAGCAGGCAATGCAGTTTGCCTTGTGACACATTTTGACTTTTTAACATGCCCACCTCCATTCCCTCTCACAACATGACTTCCCACGAGTGAAAAACACATACAGTATGTGAGACAAGTTGCAAAGTAAACAAAGTTATATCATCAGTCATGTTAAACAGGAGTAGTCCCAATTACTATAAGTAACAAATGTTTTCAAATGTCCTATAAAGTATTATATTATAATATTGTATAATAATACATTATCGTATACATAAACAGCATAAACAGCATGACCATCAATTTTTCCAGAACTGCTCCTGAACTTAGTGCTGATGGCATGCTTTTTTCCCCTCAAAGAGATCATCTAAACTTCATTTAATCTAATGGAGTAATTGGACAGCACTTAAAATGTTGCCTGGACTTCCTCCAGCAAAAAGGAGAGGGCTATTTGAAAAGATTTCAACCGATTTGCATACTCTGTCTCATGGCTTAATCCTTAAACCATGTCCGTAAATAAAACCACAAAGAGAGCTCTATAAATTCATTTCAGGATGACAAGAATAAAGGAAGCAAACTCATTAGCTTAAAATTAACACCTTTGAAGTGCTAAGATAGCAACTAAACAAAATGACAGCAAAAATAGTTTTTCTCTTAAACAGATTTCTTTTTTAATACTTATCTTATCTTATTTATCATATTTCTCCCAGTAATATATTAATCACAGTTGTCATGCCAGAGCTTGCTTACATTGTAACATGTACAAGTTTCCAAATAACATAATGTACCAACAAACACATAACTGTGTGTGTGTGTGTGTGTGTGTGTGTGTGTGTGTGTGTGTGTGTGTGTGTGTGTGTGTGTGTGTGTGTGTGTGTGTGTGTGTGTGTGTGTGTGTGTGTACCATTGTATTAGTCAAAATGTAGAGCACTTTATAATTCCAACCCTTTATTCTTGGGTGAAATAATGGATGAACTTCCATACGAACACATTCTCCTGCATTGCCAAGAAGAGATATATGTGAAATAGTGGATATGTTCCCATGTGCCTGTTAAAACAATGTTCATACATTTTATTTTTAATCTATGTTTTTTAGCAAAAAAAAAATCTGTCTATTTTATAACCCTAGCTGTGCATTCCACAAGACATGAGGGGATTTCCCAGACATGAGGAGTATGGGACCGTTTAGAATGCTTGCATGCTGTAAGACACATCTGCACGTAGGATGGTTTCTAGGATCAGCCAGAAAATGTTTGAGACCTGTGTGGAATAAGCAGAGGCTAATCAGCAAAGGCACTACCTGCTAATCCCACCCTTCTTTATGCCACTAACACAAGGTCAGATTATCACAAAGGCCCTGACCTGTTTGAGTCAATGGCAGAGGGGGTTGCAAGAAGAGTGAAAAGTGCTAGGACAAAGCTGACTCATCAGAGCCAATCTGGCCCAATCCCCCATGGCAGAATGCAGATATAACAATACCATTGTGTACTTGGATGGTTACAGTACTTTGTTTTGTTGCTGACCAGTCCATGTTCTGAATACAGTTTGAAAGAGGAAATCTGAACAACAGGCATGTTTCACAACTTTAAGGACAACATGTTTAGTGTAAGATCAGTGAATCACTGAATTTGTTGAGTAGTATAATGTAAGGTCCTCTCTCAGAAATTAGCTATCATGTCTTTTAGGTGTATGAATCTGAGGTTTTAAAAAAAAAGTACCAGGACACACATTAACCAAGCTAGTAAAGCATTACCTTCTCTTAAATCTCCTTTCAGCTGGCCTTTTAAATAAAACAAGTGAGGCAAAGCCATGGTGAACACAACATTTCGTTATTTTAATTAACATTCAGACTGTTTGTGTACTTGTTTTCAGGATGCAGCCAGGGGCCTTGTCATGCTCAGTCCTGATCTGTTGTGTTGCTGTTTCTCTAGCTTTAAATGAACCCCTCAGGACCTCATTCAGCCCCTTGTGTGCCACTCTGTTTCCCTTAGTCCAATCATTGATTTCCGTCCATGATGTAATCTAATGGATTTTCTAACTATGGTATTAATCAATGTGCCAGTCAATGTATCACTGGCTACAATAATAAAACTATGAAATGTTAATTAAAAATATGATTCCTGCTTTTCTACTAAATGCATGATTCAACTAAAAAATGCAATTTAGTAGAATTAATAACTGAATTAATTCAAACTAAAGTTAAAAGGCAATGCATTATGGTGCAAGGGTAGCGAATAAGTTGTTGTTTCTGTTTTTATACCAGCTTATTTCTCCCTAAATAGAACATAAATTACAGCTGTTGTTCTACAGTTTGCCTGCAATGGATATTCAACAGGACAATAGTGTCTTTAGGTGGTATATACAGTTTGTCAGGCATTTACAACCATTCCTAAGGCTACTCCTGACCTGTGACCAGAGTGTCCCTGATGAGACGAGGTCATGAGGTGAACACCTATAAACGGTGCTGGCGTCTTTGTGTCCGACTCCTCTGTGCAGTCTTATATTTGTGTTTAGTCTATTTGAAAACTAAAATTCTGTTTCTGTGAACAATGCAGATATGCTACATCAGTTTCATTTCATTTTCTGTGAAACAGACAAGCAGGCAAACCCAAAACAGAATAAATAATGTTCAGTGACAAGGTCTGCATAAAGTTGCATTCAAAGTAATTGTAAGGCCACACACAAATACAATTTAGCAAATTCATATCTATATTTTCTTTCCCACTGAAAAAAGTAACTTGGACAGTGTATAAATAAACAAGTCATTTGATTTGTTTCTCTGGAATATTTCCGAGCAGACTGGAAAATACTGCAATTCTCTGACTTACCTCTAGGGGCGCCACTGCACTAGTTTTCAACTAGAACTGTCGTGGAGAGCTCCATTTCAGTAGCTATGATATTTCTACACATTACATACATTAAGGACTTCACTCAAAGATATTAGGCATCAATATAACAAGAAAGAGTTGCCTTGTAAGTTACTCATTAATTTAATGATGGTTTTATACAGTTTTCTGACACTATGAAAATCAGTCAAGCTAAATATTGAGAGTGGGAGATTGGAAAAGCTAAATATTTAGACCAGTGTTTGTTTAACCACAGTTAACACTTCTTAATGTGAATTACCAAAAGGATATTTGAGATATAGCAACATATCCCTTATTGGTCATGAAAGGAAGTTAAAAACAATATAAATGTTTTGCATAAAGTACAAATGAAACATCACTGACATTTTAATGCTTGGAAAAGTTTTATTTAGCTCCAAGGAAGAACAAAGACAAGTTCAAAACCATTCCGAACTAAAATTTGTTGGTTACGTAGTGTTGATGATCACTGAATAAAACACAAACAGGGTTATACCAATGTCAGGAAAAAAAAAAAAGAAATATTGCACTTTGGTTCTAAAAAACAAATCGACCAACTTCATTCATTCCTCAAATAGAGAGTGAAGAATTTAGCTTTAACACTGGACTAAATGGAAGGCCAAGCACAGGAACTGGCCATGAAAGAACAAAACATGAACTTTTTGTTGTAAGCTTATTGTTTTTGCCTAAGGCCCAAATAACTAGCCAGTTGTGGATTACCAAAAACAAATAAAGTGAACAAAACAGACATAAACAAGAAAGGAGTTGTAGTGTCTCAGAACAGCGATAACTATTCTGTCTACGTGCAACCCAGCTCTCTGAAGGTGTGCTAGACCACAGCTATTGTTCCCAAAATAAAGCCAGGTGAGGGAAACAGGACTACTCCAGATCATCTGACCAGGAAGCAAGACTTAAATGCCCATAATGGTAATCAAAGCTAGTCATCACAAAACAAAATTTAAGCCATAGCAAATCGGAGTGGCATGTCTGGGGATCAGTGCTCGCTTTGAAGGACTATTTGGGGTTCCCTTTTTGTCCTTTTAAACATAAACATGCTTCAGACAACACAGAGACAGCCAGAAGGTTCTGAGTTGTAATGAATGCGAGTGATGAACCAGGTCAGTTCTTCAAGGCCACTATGATAAGACCACTTTAATGAGTCTGTGTATGTTTGAAGCAGAAGTCCAAAACTTATTTAAATCTACACACCCCTTTGAGAATCCACAAAGGACACATACAAGCACACATCAGCTACTTAACTATGATCATCCGTAGCATCCTTTCAAGGTTATAAATTTAAGCAATGTATCAAACATTGCTTAAAACATTTTTACTGGGAGATGGCTGAAGGCCAAACTTCCTCCAGACCTCAGTGGGACATGATTAATCTTGAATCATGAAGAAAGAAAAAAAATAATAAAGGTTTGGCAGAAGCGGAGCATTAATGCATTTGTTGAATGAGTTCTAAAAACTAATGTATGCCTCATTTCAACATGGTACAAGCCACAGATTAGGCTGCATCAAATTTCTTTGTGGGTCCTTTCAGAGTCTCAGTCATTGTTCTCTCACGTTTTGCTTTGAATCATATCTGCCATCACTGGCCTGGAGGAATGTTAGGACAAAAGTAAAATGAAATACAACAGGACAAAAAGGGAATGTCGTTCATCTTAGAAAGCTGCCTTGTGCATTGTCTTGTCTGTTCTTTTAATCTAATCTACTTTTTTTGTCTCACTTACATCCTTTTTTGCTTTCAAACAGTGCAATTGAAACATAGTCTTTTTCCATATATATTTTTGTTTCCAACCTTTTGGCAAGTGAGAAGTTCTCCTGAGACTGAGTGCTTTTTAGGCAGTACTATGTAGGAGCCTGCACTGTATTACACTACAAATAAAAAAAGGCAACAAACTGTTCAGGCCTTCTGCAGGCAAACTGCTGGGTTCCACCCTGTTTTATCTCTCCGCCCTGTCTACACATGCAAGTGGCAAATGTCTTCTGTTCTCTACCACAAAACATGCGCTAGAGCATAATCCCCAAACAAACGGAGATTGGCTTAAAGGCATTCTATGTTTAAAACTTATAGATGGTGTCCATGTGGAACAGGAGGAAAAAAAAAACAGAAAAGTCACACTGCTATTACAAGTCACACAGGCAACAATGCCAAGCCCGAAGGACTTTTCAGGTGCTGCATGCCGCCAGGTGCAGTTTGTCATCTGCATGTCCTTAACAGAGAACACAATTAAGAAAAATAAAACCACCTAAGAGAACAGCTGAAATTAAATCAGAGCCAGATTAGAGTCTCTGAATCTCTGTCAGATTTTTGTCTCTGAATCTATTCTTGTCAAGCTGTGCGGATAAAGCAAAACAAGCCTGCAAACATTTAGTCATATTAGACTAAGACAGTGAAAAACAAAAACAATTAGTGATTTTCAAACTGAGCCTTATAACTCAAGCTAAAAGAACAATGTGCAAAAATCCACAACAGAAGCAAGAGATTCTAGTTTTCTCTCCTTTGTACTGCAGGTGGTGGCTATAGTGTATCCTCTGCATATTTGTCTGTCTCCAGGTAGCTCGGTGCTACAGAACCTTACTTTGTGCCATGGTAACAGAAAGAAGCATGAGGACAACAGAAACTAGGCTGAATAAACCCTGGTGTTGCAGTCCAACCAGGTGCATCTGTCCACAGGGATCGACACAGATGATTAATGTGATCACACTTCCCTGTGGCAGGAATGAAGTGACATGGCAGCAACTTCCTGCACTTCCTTACTGTCCTTCCTCCTGCATGTTCATTTTCTCTCGGCATCGACAGCAGCACAAATGTGCTTGTTGTCTCCGGGAAAAACTGAAAGTCGAAAGTTTGAAGGGTACGACTGCTCTGAGCTGATGCTATGAGCTTTTCAGCGTGATGGACATGTGTCGGGCCTCTGCTCCTCTGGCTGTCTGGTTTGATCTGGATTTGGATCAATCTAGAAAGAAAGAATAGAGCAACACAGCTGAAGTTAGAATATAAAAGACAGACAGGTAAATAAAGATCAGACAACCTGGAGTCACGCTAAAATTTACTGACACACTATTTTAGTGGATTCACGTCTTGTTGTAATTACAAAAATTATGATGTAATGGCTCAGGATTATTACTCAAAGCTGTTCCATCTCTTTGGACTCAGCAACAGATTGTTCGAGTGGAACCACTACTTTAAGGAAATAAACTGTGACATTTCTAGCTGTATAAAACTGTGAAAGGCACTGCTATGTTTGTTTGTTTTTTTAACATGACTGTACACACTATCAAGTCAGAGCCTTTGGGTTCTCTCCTTCAGAAAGTCTCAAAACCCTTCTTACAAATAAGGAACCTCAAAAATAATAATGCGAACACATTTCCATGCGTCACATCAGTCTGTCCAATTCTCAAGTTATCTGAAAGTCTAGTCTCATGCAATTTATTTATAATATTTACCTCAGAATATGGAGGAGGAGGCTGGAAACGGAACTCTTGGATGTAGGCAAACAGTGGGCCTTCAAAATCTTCACGGCCGGAGGACACTTCCAGGCAGCTTTGTCTCTGCTCCTCTGTGACCACCTCTGCATAAGCTGGAGGAGCTACAAACAGATGCACCAAAAACCATGTTGTATTTGCAGGCTTTTTCTGTTAACCATTAACTTCCCACTTCCTAGTTCATTAGCAAACTAAGCATAGCAAATCTTTGTCTTGATTGTGCCATGTGTATAGAACAAACCATATCTTATAGTCACAATATGACCAAAATAAGTACAAATATAAAAGGAGTATAAAATAGTATGATGTGCAACCATAAAACTCACCTTCAGGTCTCTCTGGGAGACTCATCCCTAGCCAGTTCATGGTCATGCTACACTGGCTGCTAACTGAGGATGTGCGGCTGCCAAATGGGTGGAGAGGAATAGTGCCGATCACCAGAGGCAGGTTGAGAGACAGGTTCATAGCTCCTGGAATGTCCACATAGACCTAGAGAAAATAAGCAGTGGCTACAGGTCAGTTACAGTACACACATAAGACATCTGATGTAATTATCCCAAAAAAAGTATGTTTTTTGACACCTTGTGATTATATTTTGCATGTAAAGGGTGAAACTGTTTTACAGGATTATGAGGTCATCAGCATTTACAAAGTCTGAAATTTTGGCCTCAGTGGTCAATTGGAAACTAATCTTGACTGGCTTTCAGTGAAATCTTAAAATCTCTGAACAAATGAATTGCTGTGTTCAAGCCATGATTTCAGGGAACATAGTGTTTTATGAAAAACATTTTTTAATGCAGAGATATACAGTTTAAAAATTGATTATTACACAAAGATCAACTGGGTAAGCAAGAAGTCAATTTCAGTGTTAGATAATGTTATGAAGAAGTCTTGGAAATGTTTTTGATGTTTTGAAGTCTGTGAGAAAGTGAGGAAGGAATCAAACTCACCATGAGTGAATACTCCACTCGAATGATGCTGCAGTCCAGGATGGACGGTGACACAGGAGGGATCTTCAGCAACTTCCCATTCCATGTTTCTGTCTTGCCAGAAGGCAGTGACTCCCCACGGATGTTGGCCACAAGCTGCTTGATCTCCTTCATCTTCCCTTTGGCATAAAAGGTCTGAGTTTGGTAGATGGCAGCCTTTGGCACGACCATGCGTGAGGAGCAGTTTTCAATCTCTGCAAAGATCTGAATCGATTCTCCTGCAAGAATCAACACAGGACTGAGCTAATGTGTCTATTCAAACAGCAAATTACCAATATAAAGACTAACAATAAGACACAAAAAGCTTTAAGGATAAATGAGATAAAATTCATGCTTGGGGATGATGCATTACCTGGGGTATAACCCTTCCTTTCAATTTTGGCACTTAGGGAGATTGGACCTGAGGTGCAGAACCAGCAGCATAGTGTCTTGTCTTTCGTGCCTGCCTGTGGAGACTGCAGAAAGCAGAGCAAAGACAAGAACAAGACAATGTTAGTGTCTTGAGACTTGTTAGCTGTGGAATATTTTAAACCCTGTTGAGCATTGGATGGTACAATAGTCCTCAAGGACTCCCAGTCATTCCACAATTTCTCTCAATTGCAACCTAAAGGCCCACAAAACACCCAGTACAAGGTTTCAAAAAAGACAAAATATTTGTATAGGTGTTTGTTTATGGTTTTGTGCAGGAAAAACCTGATGATCTGAGAGGCCCTGAGGACCAATGTGAGAACCCTAGTACTGTAGGAAGAAACTCCTAGTCATCAAAAGAAGATGACTGATAAAATAAGAACAGAGACTTGTGAATTAAATGGGACTGTGATGTGTGGCAGACATCACTTACCAGCAGGAGGGGAGTGTTAATGTCAATGTGTTCGAAAACAGTGAACTCTTTCTTGGTCTTCATGGGCAGAAGCCATGGTCTGTGCAGCTCTGCTTTCACCCAGTACCGCACGCTGCCATGCTTCCCTTCGAAAGAGGTAGCCAAAGGTCTGCACGTAGAGAAAAGAAAGACATGAACAAACTGAAAGCTTTTACCTGATACTTCTAAATAATTGTTTCACTCTCATGTTAAGCTGGGAAATGTCAAGAAGGCACTCACGTTTGTGGAAGCTCAAAGCTAAATGCATACTCGTGTCTTCCTGAATGAATTGTGGTGAGACCTTCCTCAGAGTTATCATCATCTGAAACAGAAGAGAACAATATTCCAAATACATGTATACCTTACCTGAAACAGTACTATATAATTAGAAGAAAGCATTATTTCATGTATTTGGGTTGTTACATAAATTACAAACACTCAAAAGACAACAACACACATTATATATATATATATATATATATATATATATATATATATATATATATATAAAACTGTAATTATAAACAAAATTTTTGTGTGTTTGGGTGTGTGTTATTGGGTGTAAAATGGGAGACATTCATAAAGGGCAGCGCACTTCCACGTAAAAAAAAAAAGCCAATAAATGTTATTTATTCGACAGTCTAAAAATCCTGCGTTAAAAGGAAATAATATAGTTTTATGTTTTGGGTTAAACACAGACTTCCTCTCAGCCAGCTCAGCGTTCTCTCGTTCTGTATCTCTCAAAGCCGCGTGCACGCGCACATCTGTCAATCACAAGCAGATTCGAACAAGAGAAGACCGGCCTAAACCGGAGCTGGCTGCTTCAGTGCGCCGCCTCGCGCATTACGCATTCACAGCCGTGCAGCGTTCACCAAGAGCTGCAGCTGAGACTTGTTTACTGTTTTCCACTAGCTTTATTCACTGTGCCCTGCACTCACAAAACGTTTCCCATTTTAATTCACACAGAAGAATAAAAAGAAGACAGTCAACGCCAATGAGGAGACAGAATACCGACTATATTTCTAAGCTTCTCTTTTATTGTTTTATTGGTATTGGTACAAACGATACATGTGGTGAATTAATTGCATTGTACAAAGTAAACATTACAGAAGGAATTTATTACAGGAAAAAGGTTAATTAAGTGTGTGTATATACACACACTAATTATATATATATATATATATAAAATGTAGAACAGATAAAAAAAAATTAAAGCTACCTTGTACAGAAATTTTGCATGCAAGTGAACATTCATTCGCCCCAGTTAGGCCATTATAACTGAAAAACCCTCTACATCCGCTGATCTACATCCACACAAAGAATGACATGAATACATATATCGGTTCTACAGACTGCTGTGCCATGGCTGAAGGTTTATTAAATATCCTTTGCGTGCGATTGCCCGACAGCTTGTATGTTTGCAAAACACTTGCAGGGCTGCAGAGGTACACACTGCACTTGAACTCAAGCATTTCGATGAAAAAAATAATACAAACACGTAATGCCAGCGTTTGCTGAGTAAATATATACATACGTTTCATGCATCTGGTCAACGAGGTATAAAAAATATGAAAAAGGTTATACTTTTTTTTTTTTCTTTTCAAAAAGTTGCAGCTATATAAGACTTTCTGCAGAAGCGTGATGTCATCGAAAACACGTTTCGGCGTGATCCAATCAGGAGCGAGCGCGAGCAGGTACTGCATCAGAACAGGATTGAACCGCTTTTAACAATGGGTGGAAACTAACGGCGAAATTGTGATAAAACACCAAATAAACAGTTTCTTTTTGCATTTTTTCGGATCAAAATAGCAAATTAGCCTTCTGGTGTAACAGAACTAACGTTCGCTTTAAGATATGGTTATTTAATAAAAGTAAAAATCCTGACTTAACCCACAAGAAGCCTAGTGTCGGTTGGTCGCCCATTCATTCTTCCTTACTTCTTTCTGACAGTTGGTTTAAAGCAGAAGCACAATACAACAGTCTGAAAACAGGATCACTCTCAATCTGGAAGGGTTTTTTTTCTTTTGTTAAAGATTCTGCTTTTAATTATAGTGAACAGAATGAGCCGCTGTTGCACAATGAAACAGTTTATAGTCTGCACCCAGACCACTTGTAAACAAGTCTGAGCTCCACTGACTGCAGCCACACAGAACACCACGATAAATCATATTCAAATAGGTTTTTAGAGACATTTAACTCGTTCAAATTATTTTCTTACCTCTTCCATGGCCAATAAGGATGTCTTTGTGATTTAGGTACTCCACTTCTTCTGTGTAATTCTGAGTGTAGGCAGTGTTGGATCCAGCATTTCGAGATTCAGTCCAACGCACTTTTGCGAACCCTTTTGCATGGATTTTAAGAGACTTGACGCGAATTTCTCCGGTCACTTCGATTATGACTCTTCCTGAGACACAGTCCCCGCTGGAGAAAACGGGAACATTGCTGTCATTGTGACAGTCGTAGCTCACGACGAAGCTCTTGACTTTTCCTAGCACCATGGCGACAAGAAAAGGGAAAAAAACGGATGTATAAAATTCAGTAGAAAAAAAAGAAGTAGTCTATGAAAATAGTCTCGTATGAAAAAAGCACGTCTCAACACTGTTTCGTGTCATTGATGTGCGAGAGCTGAATAACAGCAGAAGATGCTGTTATCGTAGCTCAACACAGGTTCGGTGGTCCGCTATGAAAGACGATAGAGTTTCGTCGCCCTGCTCACTTTAAGCGACGGTTTGGTGAAAAACAACTCACTGCGCATGCGCGAAACTTTTCTGTCCGCCCCCAGCTCGAGGGAGGGAGGGGGGGCATTCCCTGTCCAACTCTACACTAACACATTACAGGGAACAGCTGAGCAGTGCAAATGAGAGACATTCACACATTAAATTTCACTTTTTTTGCTTTACTAGAGAAGTTACATATGTACATATGTTACATAAGAACACACACACACACATATATATATGTGTGTGTGTGTGTGTGTAAGAATCTAAGTTTCCAATATATATATATATATCCAGCTACCAAAACAGACAGTCTATCAAACTGGTAAGAACATCTTATCCAGCCGATTGATGGGTGATTTCTGAATTACAGTTACTAATTCTACAAGATATATGTTAGAAGAGTAGAGATTTAGAATGTTTCAAACATTTATTGATTCATTTAGTCATTAATATCAATAAGAAAGCTGGAAAAATAGCTGAAGATGGAAAAAGATGGACAGAGACCTGCTCAACAACTTGTAGTTTATCAGCTTTAGATGGAGTTTTATAGAAATAGAAGATGATGCATTAGTTTAGGTGCATATATTATATATACACTATGTGAAAAATATTGGGTAACTCCAGCATACAATTACCTCTGTTGCATACATACATGTATCAGTGTGTATATTAGACCTCAATACGCCCCCTTGTGGTTATATTAGTACATTACTCTCTTATTGTAGAGAATTTTTATAAACACCTGTTGCATGTAACTGAATCATAACTTTTATAGTGTACAGTCTTTACTACCCTCTCATGTGAGGTAGATAACATTAAGGACATTGTGTAGTGTTAAAATGTTGAAAAGTATTCACAACCCAACATAGGACCATCTTACAAATGTAGCTGCCATTACGTAGTCAAACAAGATGTGAACATTTTGGACGAGTATTTCGCCTAATAAACAGGTTAGAACATTTTAACAAGCCGAATATGTTGAACTACTTCAAATACTTGAGCTGATAAAAGTCTGGATAGATGTCGCCCCCTAGTGGACAGGTTTACTCTTTGCAAAAGTGAAAGAAGTTTTATTATAAGCGGGATTCACACCTTGGGAAAATTATTATTATTATTAACCTTTATTTAACCAGATTTGTCTCATTGAGATATATAATGTCTTTTTCAAGAGAGACCTGGCCAAAATAGCAGAACAAATTAAATCACACAATCACAAAACAAACAAAAAGGCAAGACAACTCAAGCACATTTCAATATAAATAAAAGTACCATTAATTAAAACATTTGCAAGTGTGAATGGACTCATGTTCTATAGATTTAACATAATGTTTAAAATCATTTAAGGAAATTAGTCACTGTAGCTTTAGTGATTTCTGTAGTTCATTCCAAGTTGATTGATACTTAGATCAAATTGACTGAGCATTTAAATACTCTTTCACTTGTTCACTAACCAAAGATTCCAACACTTTGGCCAAAGCTGAAAGTTTGGAAATAGGTCTATAATTATTTAGCAAGGTAGGGTCACCCCCTTTCAAAAGTGGCAAAACATAAGCAGACTTCTGTACCTTGGAAATTTTGTTTGTGATCAGAGAAAGATTAAAAAGATGAGTCAAAGGTTCAGCTAGGATATCTGCAGCTAATTTCAAAAAGAAAGGGTCTAAGTGATCCGGGCCCGCAGGTTTCCGAGGATTCATTTGTTTTTCATAGCTTTATGAACATCAGCAACAGAGAAGGAGCTAAAACTGAAAGTTTTGTCAGCAGTAATAAAGATGTCATTTACAGGCTCCGACACTATAGGAGCAACAGAATTAAACAAAGATCCAGATGATATGCTCATTAAAACAATTTAACATTTCTACTTTGTCAGATACAGACACACCATTTTTAACTAGAGACACCGGAAACCCTGTTGGTTTAGTCGTTGCGGATAATGACTTCATAGTTTTCCAGAATTTTTTTATATGAGTTAACTTTAAGTTAATACATTAACACAACACAATTTATCTTAAAAACTGAATTGGACTATGTTTTAATACATAGCATTTTATGAATAGATGTTTTTACCTAACCATCTACCTCAATTTTCACAAATGTTGCATCTGCTTTGTGATGCTTTCATGGTTAGGGTTTCTTTTATATTTCCTTCTTATAAGAAATATTCAATTCAAACTATTAACTGGCATTTGCTAATGATGGCTGCTGCTACCAAAGCCTTTTGAAAAACCCAAAAAATTAAGTTTAATTATTCACTGTTAACACAGTCTTAAAATGGATTAGTTTGTATGATTGTGAAAACAGTCCAACAAGAATAAAAGTCAAACAGGTCATAAGAAAAACAGAGAAAATATTATAATAAAGCAAGGAGTAAAATTCCGCTGAGATATTTATTCTCCAAGAAATATATAAATTTTCTGATGGAAATATAAAATAAATCACTGATTGTTAAGGTGCATGTGAAATACATACTCAAATCTAATAAAGATTTTCATTCGCTGAAAGGAAATATTCATAAACCCAATACTAAGAATATGTGTATATGTAATATTTTTTTCCTGCATTGTTCTTACTATGCTACAGATTATGCTATAGACCTTGTGAAATACTGGTCAAACATTGTTTTGCTGTTGATCTTTTGCTAGATATTAGGCTTTCAACCCTCTCATTTAATTTCACAACCAGTCTTCATTTATATACTGTGTGTACGTTTGAGTGGAGAGTACTAAAAATGCAGGCCAAGATTGAATTTTCACATACTGATAAGAATTTCAAGAGTAGAAAGGTTCAAACACGGACAGATTTCTCCTAAAATATGAGAATTAGCTTACAAAATTGGGTCCTTTATTGAGGTCATTTTCTGGACTCAGATACATAATGAAATGCAGTGTACCAAAAAAAAAAAAACGTAACTACTCACTTTTTTGTGACTTCAAGTTTGTTTACAGAGGGAGTGGTGTACATTAGAATTATCCTAAGTCATCTTTGTTGACAGTGAAATCTGGCTGTAGTCTCTCTGAAGCTTCATAATAATTTGTTTGTTTAGTGTGTCACAGCACTGATGTTGATGGGGACAGAAAACATTTAAATATTTTGTAAAAGCTTTCCTCCAGTTTCAAGTTTCATTTTCCCCCATTGATTTCTTTATCAATTTATTTGAATATTTGAGAATTAGCTAGTGCCAATTTAATAGTGCATATGATTTGAATTTTTGTTGGAAAATTTCCCAAATTTTATGAAAAATTGAGCAGTTGTTAAAACTGTAAAAAGCAACTCGGAACATGGGATCAGCCTTGCAAGCTCATAGTTGCTGTTAATCCCTAAATGTTTCATAGCATCTTAATATTTACTGACTTATCATCTGCCATAAAATTAACATTTACCACACCATTTTCTGGCATCCATTTAAGTCCCATCCAATTTTGCATGCAATTTTGCAGTGTTTTCTAATATTACTACTAGTACTAATAATATAATTTAAAGCTAATAAAAAGTATTTTTTCATGTATACCAATATAATTCAGATATATTTATACACAAGTCATTATTGCCATAAATGTAAATTATACAAAATTAACTTTAATTGTTTGTTACTATCAGGAACTTACTGGAGTGAACCCAAAATGCTATGCCGTATGCTGGTATAAAAAAGAAATTATATATATATATATATATATATATATATATATATATATATATATATATATATATATATATATATAAAGGATGAAGGTATTAGGGGTGCTGGAGCAACTGCAATAATAATAATAATAATAATAATAATAATAATAAAACAAAATAATATGCACACATTGCATATATGATGTGTAAAATTCTCCTGCATCCTTAAACCACAGTGTCATCCATATCATAATTTCATGTGTCCTCTACCTTTCAGATTATTCATGTTTCTCAGGGGATTTAGTTGGATAAGATTCTGGTTGTGTGGTTGGATTTGGCCAGAATCCTGAGGGAGCTCCTGCTGGAACATAGCCCGGGACAGCAGGCCCTGGACCGAACTGCGGGGCACTCGGTACTGGATTTGGATAACCCATAGGTGCATACTGAGGATTAAAGGGTGGAGCTGATGGATCAGAATTGAAGTCTGAGGCTGCTGAATTTGGATTTGGATAGAGGTCTGTATAGGAAGGAGGAGGAGCTGGTGGATTTGGACACACAGGTAAAGGGTAGGGACCTGGGTAAAACCCTGGAGCTGGGCCAAAATTAGTGCCTGGGGGACTGGGCCCAAATCCAGGCTGGTGTGGGGGTTGGTTCCATCCTGGTGCACCTGGGTTTCCATAGGGCTGATAAGCTGGCTGGTTTTGCCCTGGAGAAAAAATATAACCTGCAGGAAGAATGGTCACTGGGAATTTGATCTCAGGATCACTTGCATAAGGCACATCCAAATAGACCTGTGGGGGAAAAAAACGTACAAACAAAATATATATGCGCACATACACTTACAGATCCCTCCACTCGTTAATATCACAGCTAAAAGATGCTGTATGGGGGGAAAAAGAAGACGACATTAATACCTTAAACATGTACTCCACTTTCATAATCCTACAGTGCATAATGCTCAAATTCAGATTGTCTGGAAGCGTCAGGTCTTTGTTGACTGTTTGCTTTGATCCAGATGGGATGGGATCACCAACAATTTTAAAAATGGTACGGTAGGAATGGTTGGAGTGACCCTCTGCAAAGAATGACTGTATTTGCTCAAGACTGTACTTCAGTTTGAGATCGCGGGAAGAGGAGTTATTGATGTCACTGGTAACCTTCATGACCTCACCTTTAAAAATGTAAGAATACAGAAAAAGGGAGTTAACAACTGCACATAGCAATATACCTGTGAGTTTTCTTGTGAATTTCATTTTCCAATCAAGACATTAGCTTACCTTGCATATAGCCCATTTTGTCAATTGTTGCATTCACTGAAGTGCTTCCAGAGGAGAAAAGTTTCATCTTTTTGTTGACAGATCCACTCTGTGGGCTCTGAGAGTCAAAGAACAACAACAGTACTGAAATGTAAATAACTTCCTATAGTTTACTTGTAAAACTAGAATATTTTTACAGCATTTCACATAATTAATAGTATATAAGCCTGTACTAAATTTAAATAGATATAGTTATAGGTAGTAAATAAAAAGAATAGATAGTTATATACACTGCTCAAAAAATAAAGGGAACACTTAAGCAACACATCCTAGATCTGAATGAATGAAATAGTCTTATTAAATATTTTTCTTTACATAGTTGAATGTGCTGACAACAAAATCACACAAAAAATATCAATAAAAATCAAATTTATTAGCCCATGGAGGTCTGGATTTGGAGTCACACTCAAAATTGAAGTGGAAAAACACATTAAAGGCTGATCCAACTTTGATGTAATGTCCTTAAAACAAGTCAGAATGAGACTCAGTTGTGTGTGGCCCACACATGCCTGTATGACCTCGCTACAATGCCTGGGCATGCTCCTGATGAGGTGGTGGATGGTCTCCTGAGGGATCTCCCCCAGACCTGGACTAAAGCATCCGCCAACTCCTGGACAGTCTGTGGTGCAACGTGGCATTGGTGGATGGAGCGAGACATGATGTCCCAGATGTGCTCAATTGGATTCAGGTCTGGGGAACAGGCAGGCCAGTCCATAGCATCAATGCCTTCGTCTTGCAGGAACTGCTGACACACTCCAGCCACATGAGGTCTAGTATTGCCTTGCATTAGAAGGAACCCAGGGACAACCGCACAGGCATATGGTCTCACAAGGGGTCTGAGAATCTCAACTCAGTACCTAATGGCAGTCAGGCTACCTCTGGCAAGCACATGGAGGGCTGTGCGGCGCTCCAAGGAAATGCCACCCCACGCCATTACTGACCCACTGCCAAACCGGTCATGCTGGAGGATGTTGCAGGCAGCAGAACGTTCTCCAAGGCATCTCCAGACTCTGTCACATGTGCTCAGGGTGAACCTGATTTCATCTGTGAAGAGCACAGGGCGCCAGTGTCGAATTTGCCAATCTTGGTGTTCTCTGGCAAATGCCAAACGTCCTGCTGTAAGCACAACCCACACCTGTGGATGTTGGGCCCTCATACCACCGTTTGAGAAGAAACATGACCGTTTGACAAGAAACATGCACATTTGTGGCCTGCTGGAGGTAATTTTGCAGGACTCTGGCAGTGCTCCTCCTGTTCCTCCTTGCACAAATGCGGAGGTAGCGGTCCTGCTGCTTGGTTGTTGCCTTCCTACGGCCTTCTCCACGTCTCCTGATGTACTGGCCCGTCTCTGGTAGCGCCTCCATGCTCTGGACACTACGCTGACAGACACAGCAAACCTTCTTGCCACAGCTCACATTGATGTGCCATCCTGGATGAGCTGCACTATCTGAGCCACTTGTGTGGGTTGTAAACTGTCTCATGCTACCACTGGAGCAAAAGCACCACCAGCATTCAAGAGTGACCAAAACTTCAGCCAGAAAGCATTTCCCTGTTGTGTTCCCTTTATTTTTTTGAGCAGTATAGTTTATACTTTTTATTTATATAGTTTATACTTTTTATTCATCTACCTCCTTTTGGTTTTATTTTTATCCTTAATTCCATTTTTTTTTTAATGCTTGAAAACCAGACAGACGTAAAATGCATTTCACTGCATGTCGTACTCTGTATGTATGTGACAAATAAAATTTGATTTGATTTCACTATTGTGGTGTTTAAAACTCCTAAAAATTAAGTGACCCACAGGATCCCCTCACAAGAATTTATAGAGGAAATGTGCATATAGGCTTGGTTTCAGCTGCACGTACCATTAAATTGACACCACTAGACCTTGGCACAAAGAGAATTTCTTTTTTTGCAGTGCGGCCCATTTTCCATGAACGGTCCACTGTGACTTCGAGAATGTACTTTACTGAGCCATGACAGCCGTCAAAAGATGCTGGAAAATTTCTACGGTGGAGAAAACGGCATATGTTATTTTAATGTAATCTTAATTAACTTAAAATTCTAAAAATATTTACAGCTGAACTCGATTCATATTTGGGGTTTTGTCTACAGTTGCACATTTTATCCAGAGGTTCAAGTTCTGCAAACAAAATGTCCATGCTGCAATATTTACATGTAGCTGATCCTTTTATCACGATGTGTGCACTATGTAAATCCAAGCCACTATTTTTCACTATAACCTCCTTTGAGTGATTAGACTTTTTGTGTTGCTGTATGCCATGTTGGACTGTTGCATGCTGAAGGAATGTGTGCTTTAGGATTTCCTCTACTTACTGATTGGTCTGACAAATATTTTGTGTCATTACAAAACGTGTAGGGATTTTTTTTTGCAAAGGTGTTGGTGGTAGGCATACACTGAACTGAGTATTGGTCTTACCAGAGTCACATACAATATTAGATTAGACTGTAGTTTAGTGTTTCGGCAGTGCAGACGGTTCAGGTTCAACTGATGGTATGAGGTTTTTACACACTACCCATTTAGTTCCATTGGTTCCATTAAGTGGTCTGTGCAATATGTAAATACCACATCTTGTCATGAGTTAATGGGTTCACTCATCTGCTGTAACGGCTTTGATATGGGTCAGGGCTGTGATGGATCTGGAAACTTACTCCTTCTCAGAGTGTGTGCAAATGTATGAGAAGGCTAACTAATGTAACTCTCCACTTGACCGACTCAATTTATATCATTTAAAGAGATGAGTATTAAATATGGAATATACTGTCAAGTTTAAACTGCTTATTTTTACATTTATAGCATTTAGAAACCATACTTCTAAAGAGCAACTTACAGGAGTGCTTTGGAGTCATCAAAAGCAGAAATGTAATCAAAAATACATCCTCAACCTTAATCCTAATGTTAGGAATTAGGAGCATTTTTTTATATTATTGCAATTAATTATATAAAATGGTAAACACGCATACTACACAAATTATTGCAAAGCTTTTAGCACTGTGTCTGTTAAGAGTACTTTCTAAATATCTGTTGACCAACCTGGAAATTGCAATCATGATTTCACTAAAACAAAAATTTTTAAATTTCAGAATTGTTGAACTAGAGGTTTTACATACTACTTCAGTGTAGTATTTCTCACAATGACGTATTTGTCTAAAGGGTTTCAGTCCCAAAACATAAAGCATTTTTAAACCCCATCAAAAGCTGTTAAAAGCTAATTCAAAATCACTATACAGTACTTACCCATGGGGCAGTTGAAAGCTAAATGGATAAACATGGTTTCCGGGCTTAACCACATTGCTGTCTGAAAGTCAAAAACAGAAAGAAAAAAAGAGAAATAAAAACATTTACATATGATAAAAGACAAAATAAAGCAGCTAATGTGACAACTGAATAGGAAAAGCAGAGAGCAAAAGCATAACAGACAGATATGCTGAAAGTTGCCAATAATTCCAGAGCTTTTACTTTAATTTGGTAATGTAAGGAACAATACAGAAAACACTTACAGATCTCTCCACTTGTTAATATCACACCGGGATCTTCAGTTCCTGAAAAAAAAAGAAATAAAAAAAAACATACAAAAACATGTACATTTTAATGTTTAATTCTACATGAATTGTATGTCTTTACCGGATGGTAAAGAAGCAGGGTGGACCAAAATGAGAAAACTTAATCATATACTGTAACAAAACATTTATATAATTAGATTAGATTTAACTTTATTGTTGTTACACATTTAGAAGTATAAGGCAACGAAATGCAGTAATGTGAAGACTAAAACGTATTAAAAGCTTTTCGAGATGGAAAAACATTAACTATGTGGAATCAGAACACACCTCACTACATTTACTTTACATTTGACCTCATTTGGTTAATGCTTTTATCCACAGTGACTTTCAATTAAAACAAAATGAAATAGAGCAGTTGAGCAGGTCAGGTGCACAACTTGTTTACCTGCCTAAGTTCTCCCACACCACCAGTAGCTGCATGCATCAGATTCAAAACACTGATGCATATAAAGCATACAATGGCAAAAATGGACCAGCTCCCTATTACTGCAAAATACTTATCATTCCTCTCACTGTATCTTGCTTCCTTTTGTCTACTATATATATATATATATATATATATATATATATATATACACACACACACACACACACACACACACACACACACACACACACACACACACACACACATTATACATATATATACATTTATGTGTATCTATATACACCCTACTGTACATTCTGCCTAATATTTCACACATTATATATATATATATATATATATATATATATATATATATATATATATATACACACACACACACACACACATTATACATTATATATATGTGTGAAATATTAGGCAGAATGTACAGTAGTTAATGTACTGGTTAAGTATTTTAGAGATTAATCTATAAATGCTGTTAACATTTATGTGTATCTATATACACCCTACTGTACATTCTGCCTAATATTTCACACACATATATATATACACACACACACACACACACACACACACACACACACACACACATTATACATTATATATGTGTGAAATATTAGGCAGAATGTACAGTAGGGTGTATATAGATACACATAAATGTTAACAGCATTTATAGATTAATCTCTAAAATACTTAACCAGTAACAGCTTTAAACAGTTTATTAGTATTAGTTTTATATATAAAGCTGCCATGCCCAGCTCTTCAATACATTTCTGACATAATTTATTTATGACAATTCAACATTAGCGGTTCATTCTCAAAAAAATAAAACATTTATGTTGCAATGGTCTAATCAGTTTCAGCATCATGTGTTCGTATCACCACAGTGATAACTGATTTTTTATTTATTTCTTTTTCAGCAACAGAATGTAAAAATAAAATAATGAGTTATCTTTATAGTTAGAAAACTATCTAGATGTAAAGTTTATATACTGTAGGTAAGCAAGGGGATAATTTTACTGAATAATTCCTATTAACCAATTACAAAAACATAAAAATGAACTTAATACATTTTTATTTTGGTATGAAAACATAATTTGATTTAATCTTGTAATGTCTAAAAGAAAACAAGTCAAATTACTTTCAGGGTCAGAATTTGAATAAAACATGTAACAGGTATAAAGTTTATGATTGTAAGTCAGAAACTTTGAAATACAAACATTCTGACATACAGCTGCTGTAGAAATGAAAAAAAATGTGTTGCATTTCTTTTCTTTTACAACCTGGTAGAAATGGACTTCAGCAGAATTATCATTTATCACCTGAAATAAAAACCAACTAGCGGGAACAGGAGGCTCACAGACCGCCTACTCACACTGTTCAGGAAGATTAAAGAGCAAACACACACACACACACACACACACACACACACACACACACACACACACACACACACACACACACAAATATACTGTTTTTGGGTTAAATATATGCACAGTTTCCTAAAATAGCTGTGCCGGCACATTTTACATGTAAATTGAAAACCACATTTTACAGGTTTTCTTTCATCAAAACCGGTTCTTCGTCTTCACTT
This sequence comes from Tachysurus fulvidraco, assembly GCF_022655615.1. NCBI lineage: Eukaryota > Metazoa > Chordata > Actinopteri > Siluriformes > Bagridae > Tachysurus > Tachysurus fulvidraco. The sequence continues at coordinate 10,215,950 of NC_062526.1, forward strand.
GCTTATCAGAAATCAGCCACAGTAACATCCGCCAAATCACTCCAGAGTTCATACAGCGGTTTAACCTGTTATTATCTTCAGTATGTGTAACAGCAGTGACTTACCTTTCTTTGAAGGGTCCTGAATGAAATACTGTTTGAGTTTAAAGTATCTTTCAATAGCGCTGTAAGTACGGTGTCGGTCATTCCGATCGCTCCAGCTCACTTTTGCTTCACCTTTACACTTTATGTAAAGGCTTCCAATCGTAACTTCTTTAGTCACTTCGAAACTGACTCGACCATTAATAACATCGCCGTTTGTGAATGTGTTTCTGTTATTAACCGGATCGTAAACGATAGAGAGTTGATTTATCGGTGACATTGTAGTATGGCACACTAACGTAGCCCCAGATCTCCGCCTATAGTGCTAATGAACTGTTAACAACAAAGCCTTACAAACTTCCTTAAGGTTTTTTGTGGAAGGCCTAAAGGGCCAAAGAGTCCAAAGAGTCTCTATGGAAACACAAGTCAGTATACAGTACTCAGGGCTGTAACCATGACTTTTTATTTTTTAAATATTTTTTAATTGGAAAAACAGAAATGGCACTGTACAAACTCCTTCAAACATGTAAACAATTTAACAACAAAACATATATATATGTGGATATGTGTGGAAAGAAAGAAAGAAAGAAAGAAAGAAAGAAAGAAAGAAAGAAAGAAAGAAAGAAAGAAAGAAAGAAAGAATCTTCTCCAGAATTTTCTTTTATGAACTGAAAATGAAAATGCTGACAGATACAGGAAAGTGGATTTAAACCTATTCAGTAGAATCACCAAAACATATCTCATTGCATTTCAGGAACCAAATTTTCTATTATTATTTACATTAACAAATTAAGGGGTGAGTCATCAGGAGAACATTAACACCCATGAATTATAATGCATTAAATGGGATCTCATGGGGGGGCGCTGTTGAGCAGCCAATGGAGTAAGACGTGTGATTTGAGACTCCTGCAGAGTTTATGGTAATTGTTATTTTATATCGCAATTTGGATTACCTTTTTGATATATTCACCCCTGGGATATTGTGTTAAAGCCTTTTTTCACCACTTGGACATAATATCATGGCTGGTAAAACAGCAAAAACCCGTGCCACCACGACCCAACAACTGAGGCCTGCTACACAGGTAGCGACCCCGGACCCTGGGGCTCTGTCTTCACCCCGCAGCTCCACCTCTCCCAGGGAAGTCGCCCAGGTAATTGATGCGGAGTCCCTGAAGCGAGAACTGCTAATCTCTTTAAAGCAAGACATTGCTGAGATTTTTAAGACCGAACTTTGTGCGGCACTGGGTGATGATTTGTCCACAATTAGAGCTGACCTACAGTCAGTAAAAACCCAGCTGGTGAACGATAAGGCCGCTTCAGACGCAGAGTTGGCCGCACTCAGAGGTACAGTGGGAGAAATGGGGGATTCTCTCTCCGTCTGTACTGATGATGTAGCAGAGCTTAAAAGCAACTCGCACATTTAACCGCGGGGTTTGTTTCACTGCAAAATAAGTGTGAGGACCTCGAATCTCGGTCGCGACGAAATAATATTAGGATAGTCGGGATTCCTGAGGATACCGTCATTAACAATACAGTTGTCTCTACACTGCTTAAGGAAACTTTTAAACTTGATGAAACACCGCTGATAGATCGAGCACATAGAACCTCTCAGCCGAAGCCCAAACAAGGTGAGCGACCGCGCACTGTTATTGCCAGGTTTCACTATTCTAGCGACTGTGAGAATGTTCTACGGCGTGCCAGAGAGAGACGACAAGAGGCTGTGGGTGAAATAAAGATGTCCGTTTTCCCCGACCACACGGCCAAGGTGGCCCGGGATCGAGCTGCATTTAATGAGGTCAGGAGGCAATTGCGCGGCCTGGAAGGGGTTCGTTATGGTCTTTTCTTTCCGGCTCGTTTGCGGATTACATATAAAGGCGTGGAAAAAGACTTTGTCTCTGCAGAAGAGGCCAAGAAGTATATAAAAACGATGAACATTGGGTAGCGTTTCAGTTTGCAGTAATACGGCAATATCGGTGTGTGTTTACTTCCTGTTTATATTATGGGGTTTACATTAATAATATTGCCTAATGTTCAGTATTAAGACTCTGCGGGAGTTATCTATCTCTCTACTGCAGCTTAGTCTCAGGCTATTCTCCGAGTTGATGTCACAATCACGTGGCATCAATGTTTTTTTCTCTTGTATAGTTGTCTTTTTTCTTCTTCTTTTCTTTCTCTCTTTTCCCTTTTTTTACTTTCTTTCTTTCTTTCTTTCTTTTTTTTTCGGGGTGTGTATATGTTCATGGGTGTGTGTGTGTGTGTGTGTGGGGGGGGGGGGGTCCTGGCCATTTGGTACTATTCATGTGCACTTAAATGAGTACTGTTAAGTCGAATTCCGGTAATCCTGGTGTAGGCCCATCTGTTCGTTTCACTAGCTGGAATATACGTGGCATGAGTAGCCCATCTAAACGTGGTAAAATTTTTAGTCATTTGAAACGGCTTAATTCCGACATAGTGTTTTTGCAAGAAACTCATCTCAAATCTAAAGATCATTATAGGCTGCAGGTTTCTTGGATAGGGCATGTCTTTCATTCTAACTTTAACTCTAAATCAAGAGGAGTTGCTATTTTGATCAATAAAAATATTCAGTTTCTACCTACTGATGTTATTGCTGATAAAAATGGCAGATATCTTATGGTTGTAGGCATGTTAATGCAAACAAAGGTGCTGCTGGTAAATATCTATGCACCTAACTTTGATGATGTTGAATTCGCCAACAGATTACTTAGTAGCATACCTCATTTAAATTCTCATTTATTGATTTTTGGAGGTGATTTGAATTGTGTACTTGACCCAGTGCTAGATAGATCTAGTTCACGACCAATATCTCAGTCAGCTATGTCAAAATCCTTTTCTGACTTTATGAATCAGAATGGGTTGGTTGACCCTTGGAGAGTTCGTAACCCTTTAACTAAAAAATTCTCCTTTTTCTCTCAGGTTCACCAGTCATACTCAAGAATAGATTATTTCTTCATAGATAACAGCTTGAATTCATCTGTTACTGCCATTGATTATTCAAGTATTTTAATATCAGATCACGCACCACTATTTCTGGATATTCAGCTGTCCACACAGAGATCTACCCCCCCCCCTTTGGAGATTTAATTCTCTATTGTTGGCAGATAACAAATTTTGTGAATTTCTGTCCACTTCTATTGATGAGTTTCTCCTTTTCAATCAGAACGAACTTACATCATCGTCTTTACTTTGGGAGTCACTGAAGGCTTTCCTTAGGGGGCAGATTATTTCATACTCTTCACATTATAATAAAAAACATAAGACCAAGCTTACAGAACTCACTTCTGCCATTGGTATCCTTGACCAAGAATGCGCATCCAATCCCTCTCCAGAACTGTTTAAGAAACGTCTTAACCTTAAGACAGAATTTGATTTGATCTCCACTAAGGAAGTAGAGCGATTGTTATTACAGACACGCGGCACTTACTATGAACATGGGGATAAAGCGAATCGACTATTGGCTCACCAACTGAAACGTCAATCTGCCTCACGTTTGATACCTAAAATTAATAATAATGTTAATGTAATTGTTACAGACCCGGTAGAAATTAATGCCACGTTCAAATCATTTTATACCTCTTTGTATAAATCCGAATTTCCGGATGATATTGATATTATGAATCAGTTTTTGGACAATCTTGAAAACCCTACCATTGATTCTGACCATGTACAAGAACTAGATGCCCCACTCTCCCTTGAAGAAATAAAATTCTCAATTAAAGCGATGCAGTCCAATAAAGCCCCGGGACCTGATGGGTATCCTATTGAGTTCTTTAAAAAATTTGTTAATAAATTAGCACCTCTACTTTTGTCAGTGTTTAATGAATCCTTGGAAAATGGTTTGCTCCCAACTACTATGACCCAAGCTTCGATAGCTCTTCTTTTGAAGAGTGACAAAGATCCAACTTTGTGTGGTTCCTATAGGCCTCTATCTTTGTTAAATGCTGATGTTAAAATTCTGGCAAAAACTATAGCTCTGCGCTTAGAGAGAGTGTTGCCCAGCATTATTTCTGAGGAGCAAAACGGTTTTATTAAGGGACGTCATTTATTTTTTAATACTCGCACTCTTTTAAATATTATTCATACTGTACATTCCGAAACGGTACCTGAGATTGTGATTTCAATGGATGCCGAAAAAGCATTTGATAGGGTCGAGTGGGAGTATTTATTCGCTGTATTAAAAAAATTTGGTTTTGGTAATAAGTTTATTGGTTGGGTGAAATTACTTTATACATCACCTCAAGCCAGCATTCAAACAAACAATGTGCGTTCAGAGTATTTCCCATTAAAACGTGGGACACGTCAGGGTTGCCCTCTCTCTCCATCTTTATTTGCCTTGGCCATTGAACCATTGGCCATTTCATTACGATCCTCTACTTTATTTAAAGGCGTCACTAGGAACGGCATCGAACACAGACTATCATTGTATGCAGATGATTTGTTGCTCTATGTATCAGACCCTGTGTCTGGTCTACCTGGTATCTTGTCCACTCTTGATACATTCAGCTCCTTTTCTGGATATAAATTAAATTTTCAGAAGAGTGAATGCTATCCAATTAACACAACTGCTTTGCAACTTAAGCATCTGGACATGCCCTTCAAAATCAGTCCCGCTGGATTTAGATATCTTGGTATTAATGTGACACGTACATTTTCAGGTCTTTTTTCTGCAAACTTTACTCCACTCGTAACTAAGATGAAGTCTGACCTTCAGAGATGGAATAGTCTGCCTTTGTCTCTGATTGGGAAGATTAATGCTATAAAAATGAATGTTCTGCCTAAATTTCTTTTTTTATTTCTAACAATCCCATTGTTCTTACCTAAACATTTCTTTGACTCATTAGATAAAACGATTAATGCTTTCATTTGGTCCGGGGGATGTCCCAGGGTGCGTAAGTCATTACTCCAGAGATGTAAGTCTAGCGGTGGTCTGGCACTACCAAATTTTCAGTTTTATTACTGGGCAGCACACATCCATAAGATACGGTGCTGGGTTGAGTCACCTCATTTAGCATGGTGTAAGTTAGAAGCCCAGTCATGTTCTTCCTCATCCTCTATACCTGCTCTTATATACTCTTCTCTTCCAATTAAAATTTCTTTGTATGTTAAAAGTTCTGTTGTGTTTAATACTCTAAAAATCTGGTATCAATTTAGGAAACGTTTCAAGTTTGTAACTGCTTCTCCTTTAGGTCCATTATGTAGCAATCATCTTTTCCCCCCTTCGTGTCTGGATTCTTTTTTCTTAGTGTGGTATAGTAAAGGTATACACTGTCTTCTTGACTTATATTCAGAGGGACTTTTCACAGTTTTGCTAATTTGTCGTCATTGTATGGGCTACCTGCCAGCCACCTCTTTAGATATTTTCAAGTTAGGCATTTTGTTCAAAAATGTTTTCCTGGCTTTCCCTCAGCACCACCTCTCCAACACTGGGAAGGTTTGCTTACATATAAATCACAAGGAAAAGGTGCTGTTTCTGAGATTTATAAACATATTCTGGATTTCTGTGACCAAACTACCTCCAAAACAAAGGCTGCTTGGGAGGGAGAGCTGGGACTTCAGCTTGGGGACGGGTGGTGGGATAGTGTTGTGAATGGCGTTGGTAATGTTTCGTGTGCCCGTCTCGCACTTATCCAGTTTAAGGTCATTTATAGGGTGCATTTTTCTAAATATAGATTGTCTCAAATTTACCCAGATGTCGAGGACAAATGTGACAGATGCTCTAACGCACAATGCCACCTGAGTCACATGTTTTTCTTCTGTCCACAACTATATAATTATTGGTCGGGTTATTTCAGCACGATGTCCACTATTCTGGGAGTACATTTGCAGCCCTGCCCATTGATTGCTATATTTGGACTTCCAGATGAAGCATCTCAGTTAAACTACATCCAAAAAGAAGTTATTAGTTTTACATCATTGTTGGCCAGACGTCGCCTTCTTCTTCAGTGGAAGTCCTCTGTCCCACCATCTCACTCACAATGGCTAAAGGATACAGCATTTTTTATTAAGCTTGAGAAAATAAAATATACGATAAGAGGTAATACCTCCAAGTTTTTTCATAAATGGCAATCGTTTATTTCATATTTCATGGGCCTTCAGGTTTTGCCGGATTAGGTTTTTCTTCTTTTGTAAATTTTAAATGACTTGTATTCGATAGTTAAAAAGGGCCAGGACCTGGGGTAAGCGGGTGGGGGGTGGTTTGTTCTTTTCTTTTTCTTTTTTTTTTTTTTTTTTTACTTTCTTTCCATTATTGTTATTATTGTTGTTGTAATACATTTACTTTACTCCTTTTTTTTTTTTTTTTTTTTCGATGAAAAACTAAAATGGGATTGTATTGTTATTTGACTTTGTTTACAATAAAAAGACTTCGCAAAAAAAAAAAAAAAAAAAAAAAATGGGATCTCATATAACTTGTCAATATTTATTTGATTGATTATGACAACGGAACCATAGATTTGTAAATCTACATTCATTTGATTAATGACACATGGCACATGACTTCACCCAACACCTGATAAACACCGTAAATGATCATGAACACCACTCATCTGTCAAAACTTTCTCTCTCATAACACTACCTCCACCCTGCCAAACCAATGGACAATATGTTTTGTATATTAAGTAGCTTATTTCTTTCTTCACACTTTGGCTTTTTAACCACTTTGTTAAAGGTTGATCTTAGTTCCAGAGCTTTTGTTGCTCATCTCTCTACTTCTTTGTGATTTCCAGTCTGGTTTTCTGATTGATATTGATGATGAGTGGCTTGCATTTTGTGTAATGGCATCTATATTTCTTTCTTTTTCTGAACAGTTTAAGACTTTAGCCAAATCTCCCAGGGACAGCTCTCCTCATGTTGGTTTATCCTTCTAAAGAAAAAATGAAGTGTAAATGTACACACAAGATACATTTTAAATACTGACACTAATTAGATGAAACAGAAAAAAGATCATGTGATGTGCTGGGACTGACGGCTAGTGTTGTTCTGTGCTGTATACAATGCGACCATGACAAGAATAAAAAAATAATCAGAAAATTAAGGACATAATATTCATTTGATTTTAGCTTGTCTCTAAATGTTACACAATTTCTGAATGTCAGTACTAGACATTCATTTTGGTGGAGTGCAGAGACTGAACAAAAAATAAATGTGGTTGTAGAAAAAAAAACAAACCTGCCAGGCATCTGATATTTCAGAGTATTCTAACACTGTAGCTGCAACTTTTCATTCAGATTCTGAGAAGGCCTAAGATATGCTTGAATGAAACCATTTCGATTTAGTTTAATTTTCTTTGTATAGTGCTTTTAACAATGGACATTTTCTTAAAATAGCTTTACAAACATATCAAAAGTGAGAATAAAAATTTTATATTTGTCCTCAATGAACAATCTGATGCAAATGTGGCAATAAAAAATAAGGAGCTTTTAAGCAACTTAAAATGTAGGTGTAATTTTTGAATTAAAGGTGGGGCGCACAATTTGAAAAATGCTTCAGAAAACTGAGTCTGGCCGAGAAACAAAACAAACGTGTAGCCAAGTAGCAGAAAGGGGCATGTCTTCTCAATATGCAGCAGAGAGTGTTCAGTGTGCATGTCTGACATTAGCAGAAAGCAATTGAAACATTGACATGGCGGATACCTGCCATTATCTCTGCCTCGGGTTATAGGTGTTGAACGTCGTCTTCCGCGTAAAACGGAGCTAAACCTTTCATGGTACAAAACCCAGTACTACAAAAACACACTTGTATTACTATAGTATTACTCATGGAGTTCATTTATTGATAAAAATATCTCCTCGGCCAGCTGCCCCAGCAGGTTCCGCCATACTGTAATAGTTGCCTGGATTGCGTATGTATGGGTGGGGCAGAGCTATCAAAACAGGGGTGACACCCATTTGGGTTAGGGGCGTGTTTGTTTAGGTGATTTCAAATGTCAACATTGGCTTTCAAACATTGTGCACCCCACCTTTATTTATAGGTTTAACTCCAATTCCTTCATGCCAAAGCCAACAAAATGTTCAATGATGGAAACCCAAGTGCAAAACCAACTGCCACAGCAGCAGGTCAATCAGCAGACTTATTGTGCATTCCTCCAAATGCCCAAGCAATATACAGTTTGCTTATATAATAACCAACATACACTCAAAATGATTTCTAATAAATCAAGGGTCACCTTTATCTGAAGGATGCCCTCTATCAACAATTTGTTAGCATTATTTTTCCCTTGCAGCCAATTAGGCAAGACATATAATATCAAATGTAATAATATATAATACACAAAATAAAATATCACTATATGCAGATGATATACTTTTTTAGTATCGCTTTTTTTTCAGATGTCCCTCAACCCCTCATTCTTTCAGGAACTCAAATTTATTTGGCATAGTTAAAAATTCAATTGAAATAAATTGAATATTTTTATATTATGATAGATATTATGTGTCTCTTAATAGATAAAATAATGTAGCATATCATTTGCTCTGTTATCTTCATCTTCTTTTATTTTCACACACACCCCCCCACCCCCCACCCCCACACCCCCCCCACACACACACCCCCACACCCCCACACCCACACCCACACACACACACACACACACACACACACACACACACACACACACACACACACACACACACACCCACACACACCCACACACACTTACTGATTATAAAATCAATTGTTTATCATAAAAATGCAGTTCTCTGAATGCTAAAATACATACAGTATTGAGTGCTTAAAAAACAAACAGTATTAGGTTAGAAAACAAATAAAAAATCCTTTTAACCCTAACTAACTGTAAATACTGACATATCAACTTTTGTATTGCACTAAAAATGCAGGTTTGGAAATGCAGTCTATTTAGTAGGATAAGACTCTGGATTTGCTGGACTGTGCCAGTATTCTGCTGTGCTTGGACACTCCTGTGTTGGATACCCTGGTGTATGGTGTTGAATCGCATGTGAAGAATCCATAGTGGTGTATGGTGGAGGAGGTAATAGAGATGGGTCGAATCCTGATGCTGACGCATTTAAGTCTGGAAAGATGTCCGTATAGGAAGGTGGTGGTTCATCTGGATTGGCTGGCTGAGGGTATTCAATTGGGTATACATTTGGAGCTGGACCAAAGGCACCAGCAGGAACAAGGGGAAAGGGAACAAGTGCCGGTTGTAATGTAGAACCCATCTGTAATGATTGGCGTCTGTTCTGACTGGTATTGGATGCTTCATGACTTTGCTGTGGAATGCAATACTGGCCTGTTTGTACAATGACCAGTGGAAATATGATCTCTGGGTCTCTAGCGTAGGGGACATCCAAATACACCTTAAAATATGAAAGAAATGCAGCAAAAATGGATAATATAAGAAAGCACATATTTGAAAATATTAGTACCATTAAGAAAATAGTACAACATCATTACCTTGAGCATGTATTCCACTTTAATAATCTTACAGTTTGTGATGGTTAGATCCAAGTTTAAAGGGATCTTCAGTCTACTGGTGAATGTTTTCTTGGATCCGGATGGAATGGGATCTTCCACAGCTTTGAAAATAGCTTTTATCGAACAGTTTTTTTGAGATTGAGCAATGAACGTCTGCCATTGTTCAAGTTTGAATTTGAGCTTGAGAGCACGAGATGAAGAGTTTTCAATTTGGGTTTCAACCTTGATTCTTTCACCTGGAAAAAAAATTAAGAAATACTAGATAACAAAATAGAATATAGTGGGCGTTAAAAGCTTAAATTATCTCTGGCCTGTTACTGATGACATACATTGTGTAATGTAAAATTACCTGGCATGTAGCCATTTTTGTCAGTAGTTGCTCTTATTGAGACACTTCCAGATGTGAAAACTTTCATCTTTTTATCTACTGACACAGAAAGTGGCCTCTATAAAAGAAAAATTGTATTTAAAGGCAGTACATAGAACACCTTAGTCTGTTTATGATAGCCTGTTATTTGGATTTCACTTAATTCATTCATGTTCAGTAACTGCTTTATTCTAGTCAGGGTTAAGATGAACATGATGAGTATTTACAGGTAATACTGGATGTGAGGTGAGAATACATCTGGGCAATTTAGTCTCCAGGAATAAAACCAGAAGGACTGAACCAAGGATCCTGAAGCCGTGAGCCAAAAAGCTAAACACTGTACTGCACTTCCCTGCTTTGGTTCAACATAATGTAATTTAACATTATAAGCACATACCATTAAATGAGAACTATTTTCAGAAATGTCTGACACAAAGATGAATTCTTTCGTTACAGTTTGAGGGATCTTCCATGATCTACTCAGTTTGGCCTGAAGGACATATGCAATTGCTCCGTGGAATCCTTTAAAAGATGATGGGCTGTTCCTAAAAAAAATAATAATAAAAAAGATTAAAAAAGTAATTACCATCTGCATCTTTTACATTTTCTACAGGAAGTGGCATATGGGACCATACTTTGAGAAACATGGCTTGCTGTTCTGATTGGCTGAATGACTGCATAAATGAGTGTACAGATGTTCCTATTAAAGTGTCAGATCAGTGTATATCCACTGACATTTTCTATTAACATGAGTATGTAGAGTCAAACAACAAACCATATTTTATATTATTGACATACTATCTCCAGAAGAATATACCTGTGAGGAAGCTGAAATGAAAATGGAAAGGTATGGTATCCTGGCATAACCAAATTGTTGTCTGTAAATTCAAACCAAAATAAAATGAAGTTACCGAAGGCATCACATAAACTAAAATAAAATAAAATCGATTTATTAAGGATTTAACACTTAAATACATATCATACAATAAAGCTACTGCATTTGCATCCTTAATATTTACTATTACTATATACAATACCAAGGAATCTGTGCAAAAAACAAACAAATAAAAGAATATGCTCACATTTCTCCCCATTTGATGTTACAAGTATGGCTCCATTTTCTTCTGTAAAGACAAAGACAAAATTGAGCAATTTTTATATCACCTGATTTATTCTAATAAAACAACACACACCACACAATTCCAAAGATAACTGAAGTTCAAAGGCTGCATTTTCTGAGCTGTTTACAGGAAGGGATTCTTTCTTTTAACACTTTCACATCTTGTGCTTATGAAGACATAACAATAATCAGACATTTTATCTTTTTCTCAATCACACTGATACAAGCAAACAGGATCCAACAGCACATACTGTAACTCCTTAAACGCCATAATCTTGTAACCTTTCACTCTAACCTTCCTCTTCAATGCCTTAGCCTTAGAACAATTTCTGTAATATTTATTTACTATATACGCTTTCATATAGTATACCACTTGATGTACATATGCTAGATCTGCACTTTTGCATGACTGCTACATTTTGCACTTCTGGTAGATGCCAAACTGCATGTCGTTGCTGTGTACCTGTACAATGCAATGACACTAAAGTTCTATCTATCTATCTATCTATCTATCTATCTATCTATCTATCTATCTATCTATCTATCTATCTATCTATCTATCTATCTATCTATCTATCTATCTATCTATCTATCTATCTATCTATCTATCTATCTATCTATCTATCTATCTATCTATCTATCTATCTATCTATCTATCTATCTATCTATCTATCTATCTATCTATCGACCATTCGATCGAATAAGTGTGAAACACCTTTAGGCAATGCTCTGATAACAGGTATAAAACCATTTTGTCCATACAGTACATAAGTTTATCATGTTTTTATATCACTGTTTCCTCTCATTGAACCATGTAGAAAAGAAAACTTTATAAAAGCAGAACTCTCTCATGTTAGGGACATGTATTACTAATTATTACACAAAATTGCTTGGCACAGAGAAAATTTTATGGCTAAAAAACTGTTGGTGCAATTTCAACAGGCGGTCTGAAAGACATTAAACATACTAGAAAAACCTTTAATCAAAATAAAATTATAAACTGAATCATGATTTATTAATTAAATACATTTTACGTCAGATGACCCCATGACATTAACATGAATAAATACTACTTTCTAAGTAAAAGGGACATATTTATGGCTAAAAAACAGAAAAAATAAAAATAACATCTCCTGACAGTGTCAGGTCCCTTCTATCCGAATCTATTTTAGACAAGAGTAATTAGAGGAAAATAAAGTGTTTCTTTTACTTTCCTTTTAAACCTGTATTATATCATTGCCAAGCTGTTTTGACTAAAGATATATAATGAAACGAAATGTTTATAATAACTACGAGGCTGTTTTCAACAAATAAGAGCCTGTGTGTTATACAAATAAAACCTAGCATTTACGATTATACACAGACACTGTTAATAGTCCTTACCTATCTTACTCTTGTCCCACATAATGATATGTTTGAGTTTGAAGTATCTTTCATGAGCGCTGTAGGTGTCGTTCGGGATATGGACGCCGTTTGACTCGGTCCACTGCACATCCGCGTCCCCTTTACATTTTATATAAAGTTTGTCAATCCGTACCTCTTTGTTTACTTCCAAAAGAAGTCTCCCATGAATCGTGTCACCACTCCTGAACGTATTGCCTTCATTAATCGGGTCGTACGTTATTGAGAAGGTTTTGATACTTCGAAACATTGTTCTGATCTGTGGCTGCAGTCGGTCAGAGCCGAAAACACATGAGCATGACCAACACTGGACTGGTGACAACACGTAGTTGAACAGGACTTTCCAGGCTGTGGAGTAGGAATTAAGAGTGACATCATTTCCTCTTAACTTTAGAATCAGAATCAGAATCAGAATCAGAATGAGCTTTACTGCCAGGCATGTTTTCACATGCGAGGAATTTGTTTTAGTGACAGAAGCTCCACAGTGTAACAGAATGACATGTATAATATAGACAAAATTATATGTACACATGTAAAGGTGTGAAATGTGCAATTGAAGTATACATAGTATGTGTTTTAAGTAAATAAAGTGTGAGAATAGTGTTGTGTGTTCCATGTGTGTTAATTGTTCATCAGATGGATTGTCTGAGGGAGGAAACTTCCTATGTCTGGTCGTTCTGATGATCAGGGCTTTGTAGCATCGACCAGATGGCAACAGTTCAAAGACTGAGTGTGCTGGATGTGAGGGGTCCAGAGTGATTTACTTTGCCTTTTTGCTCACTCTGGAGAAGTACAGGTCATGAAGAGTGGGGAGAGTTGTGCCAATGGTTCAGCAGTCCACACTACCCTCTGTAGTCTTCTGAGGTCAAATTTGGTAGCTGAGCTGAACCAAACAGTAATTGAGGTGCAGAGGATGGATTCAATGATGGCAGAGTAGAACTGTTTCAGAAGATCCTGTGGCAGGTTGAACTTCCTCAGCTGGCAAACGAAGTACAACCTCTGCTCTGCCTTTTTCACAATGGAGTCTATGTGAATGTCCCGCTTCAGGTCCTGGGAGATTGTGGTTCCCAGGAATCTGAAAGACTCCACTGCTGTGACAATGCTGTCCAGGATGGTAAGTGGGGGGAGAGCAGGGGGGTTTCTCCTGAAGTCCACTATAATCTCCACTGTCTTGAGCATGTTCAGCTCCAGGTTGTTAAGGCTGCACCAGATAGCCAGCCATTCAACCTCCAGTCTGTAGGCAGACTCGTCACTGTCCTGCATGAGGCCGATCAGTGTGGTGTCGTCTGCAAACTTCAGGAGCTTGACAGAGGGGTCATTAGAGGTGCAGTCAATCGTGTACAGGAAGAGCAGTGGGGAGAGGACACAGCCCTGGGGGGCTCCAGTGCAGATGGTGGGGTTGCTGGATTTGACTTTTCCCACTTGCAATAGCTACTGCCTGTCTGTCAGAAAGCTGGTGATCCACTGACAGACAGAGGAAGGCACAGAGAGCTGGGTTAATTTGGGCTGGAGGAGTGATGGGATGATGGTGTTGAAAACAGAGCTGAAGTCTACAAACAGGATCCTCACATAAGTCCCTGGTCTGTCCAGATGCTGCAGAACATAATGCAGTCCCATATTGACTGCATCATTCACAGACCTGTTTGCTCTGTAGGCAAACTGCAGAGGGTCCAGTAAGGGTCCCGTGATGTCCTTCAGATAAGCCAAAACCAGTCTTTCAAATGATTTCTTGAACACAGATGTTAGAGCCACAGGTCTGTAGTCATTAAGTCCGGTAATTTTGGGTTTCTTTGGAACGGGAATGATAGTGGAGCTTTTGAAGCATGAAGGGACGTCACATAGCTCCAGTGATGTGTTGAAGATCCGTGTGAAGATGGGGGCCAGCTGATCAGCACAGGTTTTCAGACAGGCTTGTGAAACGCTGTCTGGGCCTGTTGCCTTTCTTTTGATCCTCCTGAAACCTGACACACATCATCTTCACTGAACTGAATTGTAGGTATGGCTGAGACGGGGGTTACAGAAGGTGAGAATTGGGCATTTTTTCACACCTGCCTAAAACTTTTGCACAGTACTATATATATAAAAGGATGAAGGTAGTAGGAGTGGACTGGAGCAACTGCAATAATAATAATAATAATAATAATAATAATAATAATAATAATAATAATAATAATAAAACAATACAATATGCACACATTGCATATATGATGTGTAAAATTCCAGCAACCCCAACACCCTCCTGCATCCTTAAACCACAGTGTCATCCATATCATAATTTCATGCATCCTCTACCTTTCAGATTATTCATGTTTCTCAGGGGATTTAGTTGGATAAGATTCTGGTTGTGTGGTTGGATTTGGCCAGAATCCTGAGGGAGCTCCTGCTGGAACATAGCCCGGGACAGCAGGCCCTGGACCGAACTGCGAGGCACTCGGTACTGGATTTGGATAACCCATAGGAGCATGCTTAGGATTAAAGTGTGGAGCTGATGGAACAGAATTGAAGTCTGAGGCTGCTGAATTTGGATTTGGATAGAGGTCTGTATAGGAAGGAGGAGGAGCTGGTGGATTTGGACACACAGGTAAAGGGTAGGGACCTGGGTAAAACCCTGGGGCTTGGGCAAAATTAGTGCCTGGGGGTCTGGGCCCAAATCCAGGCTGGGGTGGGGGTTGGTTCCATCCTGGTGCACCTGGGTTTCCATAGGGCTGATAAGCTGGCTGGTTTTGCCCTGGAGAAAAAATATAACCTGCAGGAAGAATG
Source organism: Tachysurus fulvidraco (assembly GCF_022655615.1). Taxonomy (NCBI): domain Eukaryota; kingdom Metazoa; phylum Chordata; class Actinopteri; order Siluriformes; family Bagridae; genus Tachysurus; species Tachysurus fulvidraco. Next base: position 10,231,129 of record NC_062526.1, read on the forward strand.
GTCACTGGGAATTTGATCTCAGGATCACTTGCATAAGGCACATCCAAATAGACCTGTGGGGGAAAAAACGTACAAACAAAATATATATATGCACATACACTTACAGATCCCTCCACTCGTTAATATCACAGCTAAAAGATGCTGTATGGGGGAAAAAGAAGATGACATTAATACCTTAAATATGTACTCCACTTTCATAATCCTACAGTGCATAATGCTCAAATTCAGATTGGCTGGAAGCGTCAGGTCTTTGTTGACTGTTTGTTTTGATCCAGATGGGATGGGATCACCAACGATTTTAAAAATGGTACGGTAGGAATGGTTGGAGTGACTCTGTGAAAAGAAGGACTGTATTTGCTCAAGACTGTACTTCAGTTTGAGATCGCGGGAAGAGGAGTTATTGATGTCACTGGTTACTTTCATGACCTCACCTTTAAAAATGTAAGAATACAGAAAAAGGGAGTTAACAACTGCACATAGCAATATACCTGTGAGTTTTCTTGTGAATTTCATTTTCCAATCAAGACATTAGCTTACCTTGCATATAGCCCATTTTGTCAATTGTTGCATTCACTGAAGTGCTTCCAGAGGAGAAAAGTTTCATCTTTTTGTTGACAGATCCACTCTGTGGGCTCTGAGAGTCAAAAACAACAGTACTGAAATGTAAATAACTTCCTATAGTTTACTTGTAAAACTAGAATATTTTTACAGCATTTCACATAATTAATAGTATATAAGCCTGTACTAAATTTAAAGAATAGATAGATAGTTATATACACTGCTCAAAAAAATAAAGGGAACACTTAAGCAACACATCCTAGATCTGAATGAATGAAATAGTCTTATTAAATACTTTGTTCTTTACATAGTTGAATGTGCTGACAACAAAATCACACAAAAAATATCAATAAAAATCAAATTTATTAGCCCATGGAGGTCTGGATTTGGAGTCACACTCAAAATTGAAGTGGAAAAACACATTAAAGGCTGATCCAACTTTGATGTAATGTCCTTAAAACAAGTCAGAATGAGACTCAGTTGTGTGTGGCCTACACATGCCTGTATGACCTCGCTACAATGCCTGGGCATGCTCCTGATGAGGTGGTGGATGGTCTCCTGAGGGATCTCCCCCAGACCTGGACTAAAGCATCCGCCAACTCCTGGACAGTCTGTGGTGCAACGTGGCATTGGTGGATGGAGCGAGACATGATGTCCCAGATGTGCTCAATTGGATTCAGGTCTGGGGAACAGGCAGGCCAGTCCATAGCATCAATGCCTTCGTCTTGCAGGAACTGCTGACACACTCCAGCCACATGAGGTCTAGTATTGCCTTGCATTAGAAGGAACCCAGGGACAACCGCACAGGCATATGGTCTCACAAGGGGTCTGAGAATCTCAACTCAGTACCTAATGGCAGTCAGGCTACCTCTGGCAAGCACATGGAGGGCTGTGCGGCGCTCCAAGGAAATGCCACCCCACAACATTACTGACCCACTGCCAAACCGGTCATGCTGGAGGATGTTGCAGGCAGCAGAACGTTCTCCAAGGCATCTCCAGACTCTGTTACATGTGCTCAGGGTGAACCTGATTTCATCTGTGAAGAGCACAGGGCGGCAGTGTCGAATTTGCCAATCTTGGTGTTCTCTGGCAAATGCCAAACGTCCTGCTGTAAGCACAACCCACACCTGTGGATGTTGGGCCCTCATACCACCGTTTGAGAAGAAACATGACCGTTTAACAAGAAACATGCACATTTGTGGCCTGCTGGAGGTAATTTTGCAGGACTCTGGCTGTGCTCCTCCTGTTCCTCCTTGCACAAATGCGGAGGTAGCGGTCCTCCTGCTTGGTTGTTGCCTTCCTACGGCCTTCTCCACGTCTCCTGATGTACTGGCCCGTCTCTGGTAGCGCCTCCATGCTCTGGACACTACGCTGACAGACACAGCAAACCTTCTTGCCACAGCTCACATTGATGTGCCATCCTGGATGAGCTGCACTACCTGAGCCACTTGTGTGGGTTGTAAACTGTCTCATGCTACCACTAGAGCAAAAGCACCACCAGCATTCAAGAGTGACCAAAACTTCAGCCAGAAAGCATTTCCCTGTTGTGGTCCCTTTATTTTTTTTGAGCAGTATAGTTTATACTTTTTATTTATATAGTTTATACTTTTTATTCATCTACCTCCTTTTGGTTTTATTTTTATCCTTAATTCCATTCCTTTTTTAATGCTTGAAAACCAGACAGACGTAAAATGCATTTCACTGCATGTCGTACTCAGTATTCATTCATTCATTCATTTTCTACCGCTTTATCCGAACTACCTCGGGTCACGGGGAGCCTGTGCCTATATCAGGCGTCATCGGGCATCAAGGCAGGATACACCCTGGACGGAGTGCCAACCCATCGCAGGGCACACACACTGTCATTCACTCACGCATTCACACACTACGGACAATTTTCCAGAGATGCCAATTAACCTACCATGCATGTCTTTGGCCTGGGGGAGGAAACCGGAGTACCCGGAGGAAACCCCGGAGGCACGGGGAGAACATGCAAACTCCGCACACACAAGGCGGAGGCGGGAATCGAACCCCGACCCTGGAGGTGTGAGGCGAACGTGCTACCCACTAAGCCACCGTGCCCCCCTCGTACTCAGTATGTATGTGACAAATAAAATTTGATTTGATTTCACTATTGTGGTGTTTAAAACTCCTAAAAATTAAGTGACCCACAGGATCCCCTCACAAGAATTTATAGAGGAAATGTGCATATAGGCTTGGTTTCAGCTGCACGTACCATTAAATTGACACCACTAGACCTTGGCACAAAGAGAATTTCTTTTTTTTCAGTGCGGCCCATTTTCCATGAACGGTCCACTGTGACTTCGAGAATGTACTTTACTGAGCCATGACAGCCGTCAAAAGATGCTGGAAAATTTCTACGGTGGAGAAAACGGCATATGTTATTTTAATGTAATCTTAATTAACTTAAAATTCTAAAAATATTTACAGCTGAACTCGATTCATATTTGGGGTTTTGTCTACAGTTGCACATTTTATCCAGAGGTTCAAGTTCTGCAAACAAAATGTTCATGCTGCAATATTTACATGTAGCTGATCCTTTTATCACGATGTGTGCACTATGTAAATCCAAGCCACTCTTTTTCACTATAACCTCCTTTGAGTGATTAGACTTTTTGTGTTGCTGTATGCCATGTTGGACTGTTGCATGCTGAAGGAATGTGTGCTTTAGGATTTCCTCTACTTACTGATTGGTCTGACAAATATTTTGTGTCATTACAAAATGTGTAGGGATTTTTTTTTTTGCAAAGGTGTTGGTGTTGGTGGTAGGCATACGTTGAACTGAGTATTGGTCTTAACTAATATAACTCTCCACTTGACCGACTCCATTTTATATAATTTAAAGAGATGAGTATTAAATATGGAATATACTGTCAAGTTTAAACTGCTTATTTTTTACATTCATAGCATTTAGCAACCACACTTCTAAAGAGCAACTTACAGGAGTGCTTTGGAGTCATCAAAAGCAGAAATGTAATCAAAAATACATCCTCAACCTTAATCCTAATGTTAGGAATTAGGAGCATTTTTTTTCTATTATTGCAATTAATTATATAAAATGGTAAACATGCATACTACACAAATTATTGCAAAGCTTTTAGCACTGTGTCTGTTAAGAGTACTTTCTAAATATCTGTTGACCAACCTGGAAATTGCAATCATGATTTCACTGAAACAAAAATTTTTAAATTTCAGAATTGTTGAACTAGAGGTTTTACATACTACTTCAGTGTAGTATTTCTCACAATGACGTATTTGTCTAAAGGGTTTCAGTCCCAAAACATAAAGCATTTTTAAACCCCATCAAAAGCTGTTAAAAGCTAATTCAAAATCACTATACAGTACTTACCCATGGGGCAGTTGAAAGCTAAATGGATAAACATGGTTTCCGGGCTTAACCACATTGCTGTCTGAAAGTCAAAAACAGAAAGAAAAAAGAGAAAGAAAAACATTTACATATGATGGAAGACAAAATAAAGCAGCTAATGTGACAACTGAATAGGAAAAGCAGAGAGCAAAAGCATAACAGACAGATATGCTGAAAGTTGCCAATAATTCCAGAGGTTTTACTTTAATTTGGTAATGTAAGGAACAATACAGAAAACACTTACAGATCTCTCCACTTGTTAATATCACACCGGGATCTTCAGTTCCTGAAAAAAAAAACATACAAAAACATGTACATTTTAATGTTTAATTCTACACATTTGTTGTTACACATTGTGTTGTTACACATTTAGAAGTATAAGGCAACGAAATGCAGTAATGTGAAGACTAAAACATATTAAAAGCTTTTCGAGATGGAAAAACATTAACTATGTGGAATCAGAACACACCTCACTACATTTACTTTACATTTGACCTCATTTGGTTAATGCTTTTATCCACAGTGACTTTCAGTTAAAACAAAATGAAATAGAGCAGTTGAGCAGGTCAGGTGCACAACTTGTTTACCTGCCTAAGTTCTCCCACACCACCAGTAGCTGCATGCATCAGATTCAAAACACTGATGCATATAAAGCATACAATGGCAAAAATGGACCAGCTCCCTATTACTGCAAAATACTTATCATTCCCCTCACTGTACCTTGCTTCCTTTTGTCTACTAATATTGCTTGAATGTTAGATAGTTGTTGAAAAGGAACAACAAGTAGAAGGTTATAAGGTTATGGAATTAAAAAAATGTGCAAGACAAATAAGCAAGTCCACTATATCTATATCTATCTATCTATCTATCTATCTATCTATCTATCTATCTATCTATCTATCTATCTATCTATCTATATCTATATATCTATATATATATATATATATATATATATATATATATATGTGTGTGTGTGTGTGTGTGTGTGTGTGTGTGTGTGAAATATTAGGCAGAATGTACAGTAGGGTGTATATAGATACACATAAATGTTAACAGCATTTATAGATTAATCTCTAAAATACTTAACCAGTAACAGCTTTAAACAGTTTATTAGCATTAGTTTTATATATAAAGCTGCCATGCCCAGCTCTTCAATACATTTCTGACATAATTTATTTATGACAATACAACATTAGTGGTTCATTCTCAAAAAAATAAAACATTTATCTTGCAATGGTCTAACTTCAGGACCTCGCCCCCTTTTTGCAGGTTTTTCGCCTACATGACCTACCCAAGAAAAAGTGGTACAGTTCCCACATACTAGGCCTTACTAGCACAAAGTTACAAAGGCTAGAATGGAAGGTTTTCATTTCTGCCTGGGTTGTTTACCTGATAAACTGATTAATCTTATTTTTCTGGAATATGTTAGGGACCAAATAACAACTGAGGGTCATAGCCACATGTCTTGGCTTTCACCAAAAAAATTTCCAGGTCAAAAGACCCAAAAATGGCTTCAATAAAAATATTTTTCTACAGACATGGTCGTCTGGTCCAGCGTTTTTGTGTACTTGTTTACTGTATAACTTTGAATTAATAGACTGCATGCTCAGTTTAAAAGGCTTAAAACAAGCAGAGACTCTCTGTCTACAAGTCTGCTGTGAAAACAGGCCTGTAACTTGACACCCTGAGCTGTGAGAGTGACAAAAGGTCAAGTATTACGCAAGAATTCTTCTGCGCAGCTTTTTCACGCAGACACTGCCAGAGAACACACGGCATGTTGCATATCGTTGGAATCGTCTGCTTATTGGCTAAAGAGCTGTATAGGTCCCGGCCCATTTCATTGCTATTGGAAGGAGTAATTGTCAGTCAAAGGCGGGTTCCCAAAAATGATGTCATGACATCATTGGCTTCCCAGCCGTCTATCTCTGCAATACAAGTACCGATTGGCTCAAGTGAGGGCTTGTTTGGTTCGTTAGGCCCTGGGCTATAATATGACGTAAATTTAGAATTTTTGAATACCCCATTGAAAAGTTAGAGCGGCAAAACAAGATGATGGCGCACTACTGTTTCCAGTTTTCGGAACACAAACGGAATATTTGCGGCGCGACCAAAGCGTTTTGGATTAAAAGGCTTACAGATTCCAGTTCCTTGGATTATCTGTGGATTATTTGTTTTGGAATATATTACCCCAGTGAAGAAAGGGACGCGTCTAAAGGTAAGGGAAAACCCGGTCTAGCGCCACCTAGGTCAGTTTTGTCCAAATTTTTTTTCCAATAGTATGAAGATGATATATATATATATATATATATATACACACACACACACACACATTATACATTATATATGTGTGAAATATTAGGCAGAATGTACAGTAGGGTGTATGTAGATACACATAAATGTTAACAGCATTTATAGATTAATCTCTAAAATACTTAACCAGTAACAGCTTTAAACAGTTTATTAGTATTAGTTTTATATATAAAGCTGCCATGCCCAGCTCTTCAATACATTTCTGACATAATTTATTTATGACAATTCAACATTAGCGGTTCATTCTCAAAAAAATAAAACATTTATGTTGCAATGGTCTAATCAGTTTCAGCATCATGTGTTCGTATCACCACAGTGATAACTGATTTTTTATTTATTTCTTTTTCAGCAACAGAATGTAAAAATAAAATAATGAGTTATCTTTATAGTCAGAAAACTATCTAGATGTAAAGTTTATATACTGTAGGTAAGCAAGGGGATAATTTTACTGAATAATTCCTATTAACCAATTACAAAAACATAAAAATGAACTTAATACATTTTTATTTTGGTATGAAAACATAATTTGATTTAATCTTGTAATGTCTAAAAGAAAACAAGTCAAATTATTTTCAGAGTCAGAATTTGAATAAAACATGTAACAGATATAAAGTTTATGATTGTAAGTCAGAATTTTGAGATTATGAATCAGTAACTTTGAAATACAAACATTCTGACATACAGCTGCTGTAGAAATGAAAGAAAAATGTGTTGCATTTCTTTTCTTTTACAACCTGGTAGAAATGGACTTCAGCAGAATTATCATTTATCACAAAATTCACCTGAAATAAAACCTAACTAGCGGGAACAGGAGGCTCACAGACCGCCTACTCACACTGTTCAGGAAGATTAAAGAGCAAATAAACACACACACACACACACACACAGAAATATATTGTTTTTGGGTTAAATATATTCACGGTTTCCTAAAATAGCTGTGCCGGCACATTTTACATGTAAATTGAAAACCAAATTTTACAGTTTTTTCTTTAATCAAAACCGGTTCTTCGTCTTCACTTGTTTATCAGAAATTAGCCACAGTAACATCCGCCAAACCACCCCAGAGTTCATACAGCGGTTTAACCTGTTATTATCTTCAGTATGTGTAACAGCAGTGACTTACCTTTCTTTGAAGGGTCCTTAATAAAATACTGTTTGAGTTTAAAGTATCTTTCATTAGCGCTGTAAGTACGGTGTCGGTCATTCCGCCGCTCGCTCCAGCTCACTTTTGCTTCACCTTTACACTTTATGTAAAGGCTTCCAATCGTAACTTCTTTAGTCACTTCGAAACTGACTCGACCATTAATAACATCGCCGTTTGTGAATGTGTTACTGTTATTAACCGGATCGTAAACGATAGAGAGTTGTTTTATCGGTGACATTGTAGTATGGCACGCTAACGTAGCCCCAGATCTCCGCCTATAGTGCTAATGAACTGTTAACAACAAAGCCTTACAAACTTCCTTAAGGCTTTCTGTGGAAGGCAATAAGGGCCAAAGAGTCTCTATGGAAACACAAGTCAATATTCAGTACTCAGGGCCGTAACCATGACTTTTTATTTTTTAAATAATTTTTAATTGGAAAAACAGAAATGGCACTGTACAAACTCCTTCAAACATGTAAACTATTTAACAACAAAAACAAAACATATATATATATATATATATATGTGTGGATATGTGTAGAAAGAAAGAAAGAAAGAAAGAAAGAAAGAAAGAAAGAAAGAAAGAATCTTCTCCAGAATTTTCTTTTATGAACTGAAAATGAAAATGCTGACAGATACAGGAAATTGGATTTAAACCTATTCAGTAGAATCACCAAAACATATCTCATTGCATTTCAGGAACCAAATTTTCTAATATTATTTACATTAACAAATTAAGGAGTGAGTCATCAGGAGAACATTAACACCCATGAATTACAATGCATTAAATGGGATCTCATTAACCTATACCTATAACTTGTCAATATTTATTTGATTGATTATGACAACGGAACCATAAATTTGTAAATCTACATTCATTTGATTAATGACACATGGCACATGACTTCACCCAACACCTGATAAACACCGTAAATGATCATGAACACCACTCATCTGTCAAAACTTTCTCTCTCATAACACTACCTCCACCCTGCCAAACCAATGGACAATATGTTTTGTATATTAAGTAGCTTATTTCTTTCTTCACACTTTGGCTTTTTAACCACTTTGTTAAAGGTTGATCTTAGTTCCAGAGCTTTTGTTGCTCATCTCTCTACTTCTTTGTGATTTCCAGTCTGGTTTTCTGATTGATACTGTTGATGAGTGGCTTGCATTTTGTGTAATGGCATCTATATTTCTTTCTTTTTCTGAGCAGTTTAAGACTTTAGCCAAATCTCCCAGGGACAGCTCTCCTCATGTTGGTTTATCCTTCTAAAGAAAAAAATGAAGTGTAAATGTACACACAAGATACATTTTAAATACTGACACTAATTAGATGAAACAGAAAAAAGATCATGTGATGTGCTGGGACTGACGGCTAGTGTTGTTCTGTGCTGTATACAATGCGACCATGACAAGAATAAAAAAATAATCAGAAAATTAAGGACATAATATTCATTTGATTTTAGCTTGTCTCTAAATGTTACACAATTTCTGAATGTCAGTACTAGACATTCATTTTGGTGGAGTGCAGAGACTGAACAAAAAATAAATGTGGTTGTAGAAAAAAAACAAACCTGCCAGGCATCTGATATTTCAGAGTATTCTAACACTGTAGCTGCAACTTTTCATTCAGATTCTGAGAAGGCCTAAGATATGCTTGAATGAAACCATTTCGATTTAGTTTAATTTTCTTTGTATAGTGCTTTTAACAATGGACATTTTCTTAAAATAGCTTTACAAACATATCAAAAGTGAGAATAAAAATTTTATATTTGTCCTCAATGAACAATCTGATGCAAATGTGGCAATAAAAAATAAGGAGCGTTTAAGCAACTTAAAATGTAGGTGTAATTTTTGAATTAAAGGTGGGGCGCACGATTTGAAAAATGCTTCAGAAAACTGAGTCTGGCCGAGAAACAAAACAAACGTGTAGCCAAGTAGCAGAAAGGGGCATGTCTTCTCAATATGCAGCAGAGAGTGTTCAGTGTGCATGTCTGACATTAGCAGAAAGCAATTGAAACATTGACATGGCGGATACCTGCCATTATCTCTGCCTCGGGTTATAGGTGTTGAACGTCGTCTTCCGCGTAAAACGGAGCTAAACCTTTCATTGTACAAAACCCAGTACTACAAAAACACACTTGTATTACTATAGTATTACTCATGGAGTTCATTTATTGATAAAAATATCTCCTCGGCCAGCTGCCCCAGCAGGTTCTGCCATACTGTAATAGTTGCCTGGATTGCGTATGTATGGGTGGTGGGGCAGAGCTATCAAAACAGGGGTGACACCCATTTGGGTTAGGGGCGTGTTTGTTTAGGTGATTTCAAATGTCAACATTGGCTTTCAAACATTGTGCACCCCACCTTTATTTATAGGTTTAACTCCAATTCCTTCATGCCAAAGCCAACAAAATGTTCAATGATGGAAACCCAAGTGCAAAACCAACTGCCACAACAGCAGGTCAATCAGCAGACTTATTGGGCATTCCTCCAAATGCCCTAGCAATATACAGTTTGCTTATATAATAACCAATGTACCGAGTTTTGCTCGCGAAGCAAGGTAAATACTTATAAGTAACTATAACGTGTTATAGTGACTTCTAAATATTTTAACCTAAGTTGAAATTAACGGTAATGGAATTAACGTTACACTTATTTTGTCTGTTCGTCCGGCGAACGGGCCGTGTAACCTTTATTAATTCTATGAAGGCGGTATCTTCCCGGCCAAGAAAGATTCGCTTCCCTTTTACTTTATACCGTAATTTAAATTAAATAAACTTTAATAGAGCATGTAGTTCAGACCCGATGTTGCAGGTACCTTAATTTGTGAGCGATACTCAGAGACAAATCACTTGTGGTGCAAAAATATGACATTTAATGAATGAGACTAACACAACATAAAACTAACTACACAAACAAACAAAAGAAATAGGGAAAACGAAGATGAAAATAAAATAAAACAAAAGAAATTAAAATTGGGGAAAGGGAGGAAGAGACTGGAAAGAAGAAACTAGAGAAAGGACGGAAAGGAATGGCAAGCTTAGACTCAAAAATTAATCACACCCTAACTGGGAAATCGTCACAGAAACTTAAATTCACTTTATGATTCAATGAAAGATTCCTACTTAAAATTATGCATCTAAATTGGTTGGTAAAGGAAACGGTTACTTGCATTGGCTTACTGCACAAGAGTCCGGATGCAACAGAGAAATCTCTGAAAAGTCAGTTAGGGTGGGGTCAGACGTTCTTCCAAGTTCTCCTGAAGATCAGAATAGTTGTCGTTCTTGGAAGTGAAGCTTGCTGGAACTTCTTTGAAGGAAAATGGAGTCGTCTCCAAGCTGTTCCTGAAGTCTGACCACGGATTAGTGGTGTTTGTGACAATTTAAAGGTCGTGAACTCCACCCATCTTTGGGGAGATGACCAATACTTCGGTCAAGATTTTGGAGGGAAAAACTCCCTTTGTTTCAGGTGTCTGCGGGCGTGGTTTAGCTATCAAACTTTTAGATGACTTTAAAGTTTGATCCAGGGTGTATTATGTAGCGATTTTGGCTCGCGAAGCAAGGTAAATATTTATAAGCAACTATAACGTGTTATAGTGACTTCTAAATATTTTAACCTAAGTTGAAATTAACGGTACTGGAATTAACGTTACGCTTATTTGGTCTGTTCGTCCGCCGAACAGGCCGTGTAACCTTTATTAATTCTATGAAGGCGGTATCTTCCCGGCCAAGAAAGATTCGCTCTCCTTTTACTGTATACCGTAATTTAAATTAAATTAACTTAATAGAGCATGTAGTTTAGACCAGATATTGCAGGTACCTTAATTTGTGAGCGAGACTCAGAGACAAATCACCTGTGGCTCAAAATTATGACATTTAATGATTGAGACAAACACAACATAAAACTAACTACACAAACAAACAAAAGAAATAGGGAAAATGAAAATAAAATAAAGCAAAAGAAATTAAAATTGGGGAAAGGGAGGAAGAGACTGGAAAGAAGAAACTAGAGAAAGGAAGGAAAGGAGTGGCAAGCTTAGACTTCAAAATTAAATCACACCCTAACTGGGAAATCGTCACAGAAACTTAAATTCACCTTAAGATTCAATGAAAGATTCCTACTTAAAATTACGCATCTAAATTGGTTGGTAGAGGAAACGGTTACTTGCATTGGCTTACTGAACAAGAGTCCGGATGCAACAGAGAAATCTCTGAAAAGTCAGTTAGGGTGGGGTCAGACGTTCTTCCAAGTTCTCCTGAAGATCAGAGCAGTTGTCGTTCTTGGAAGTGAAGCTTGCTGGAACTTCGTTGAAGGAAGATGAAGTCGTCTCCAAGCTGTTCCGAAAGTCTGACCACGGATTAGTGGTGTTTCTGACAATTTAAAGGTCGCAAACTCCACCCATCTTTGGGAAGATGACCAATACTTCGGTCAGGATTTTGGAGGGAAAAACTCCCTTTGTTTCAGGTGTCTGTGGGCGTGGTTTAGCTATCAAACTTTTAGATGACTTTAAAGTTTGATCCAGGGTGTATTAAGATGGTATGGTGCCTTTCATGCTCAAATAAAATACACCAGTGCTTGAAAAATGAGTAACCGATAATTTTGTGGTCATTTGGATACTAAACATGAAGGGTAATGACGGTATGAAGGCAGCGGTACATTACATACATAGATCATTAATCAAGGCAAAGATAAAGGCAAAGAAACAAAAATTAAACATAAACAAGATGCACTTTCATTAGGGAAGTAAAAAAGAAAACGATAGCTTCGTATACATTCTGACATCAGACCTTAAAGGGGCATACGGCATTAGACCAGGTATACATTAACATGCCATGATCAGTAAGATATGATGATAGAGTATAACGGATTTTAAAATACAATGTTGTTTTCTGACACATGAATAAAATGCACCTTTGTCAGGAAATTAAGGAGCAAATAATTTTAAGTCAGGCAAGCCTTAAAAGAAGAAACACATTACAAAAAGGGTTATAAGAATGAGAACCTTAGAGTACCTTATCTTGGGTTTTATTAGTAAAAGGAATGTCTCATTGTGTTGTGTGTGTGTGTGTGTGAGAGTTCTGTTTGCAGGCCCCAATGAGCCGCATGGGGTTATCTGGTCTTTGTGGAGGCTCCAGACATTCTGGAGCCAGGTGTGTGTTTAAAACTGAGTTGCTCGTCGGTTAATTGAGGAGTAGATGTTGAAATTTAGGGTGCCTGGGACATGAAATCTAAAATGACCGGGAAAGACGCTGCAATTAAGACGGTATGGCGCCTTTCATGCTCAAATAAAATACACCATTGTTTGAAAAAAGAGTAACCGATAATTTTGTGGTCATTTGGATACTAAACATGAAGGGTAATGACGGTATAAAGGCAGCGGTACATTACATACATAGATCAGTAATCGAAGGGTAACTGATGTTAATATGATATTGTGTTGTTATAAAGGCAAAGAAACAAAATGAAACACAAAACAAAATGCACTTTCCTTAGGGAAGTAAAAAGAAAACGATAGCTTCGTATACATTCTGACATCGGACCTTAAAGGGGCATACAGCATTAGAACAGGTATACATTAACGTGCCATGATCAGTAATTGGAGTATAACTGATGTTAAGTACAATGTTGTTTCTGACACATGAATAAAATACACCCTTGTCAGGAAAGTAAGGAGCAAATAATTTTAAGTCAGGCAAGCCTTCCTTAAAAGAAGAAACCATTACAAAAAGGGTTATAAGAATGAGAACCTTAGAGTATCTTATCTTCGGGTTTTATTAGTAAAAGCAATGTCTCATTGTGTTTTGTGTGTGTGTGTGTGTGTGTGTGTGTGTGTGTGTGTGTGTGTGTGTGTGTGTGTGTGTGTGTGTGTTCTGTTTGAGAGCCCTTATGAGTTCAATCGGAGAAGCCGCATGGGGTTATATGGTCTTTGTGTAGGCTCCAGACATTCTGGAGCCAGGTGTGTGTGTGTAAAACTGGGTTGCTCATCGGTTAATTGAGGAGTAGCTGTTGAAATTTAGGGTGCCTGGGACATGAAATCTAAAATGACCTGTACCAGACGCTACACCAACATACACTCAAAATGATTTCTAATAAATCAAGGGTCACCTTTATCTGAAGGATGCCCTCTATCAACAATTTGTTAGCATTATTTTTCCCTTGCAGACAATTAGGCAAGACATATAGCTAGTTCATGCCTTCATGACCTCTAGACTGGACTATTGTAATGCATTACTAGGTGGTTGTCCTGCATCTTTAATAAATAGGTTACAGTTAGTCCAAAATGCAGCTGCCAGAGTTCTCACTAGGACAAGAAAGTATGACCATATAACCCCAATTTTATCATCTCTACATTGGCTGCCTGTTAAGTTTAGAATTGACTACAAACTGCTGCTACTTACAGTGAGGAAAATAAGTATTTGAACACCCTGCCATTTTGCAAGTTCTCTCACTTAGAAATAATGGAGGGGTCTGAAATTGTCATCGTAGGTGCATGTCCACTGTGAGAGACATAATCTAAAAAAAAAATCCAGAAATCACAATGTATGATTTTTTTTTTAACTATATATTTGTATGATACAGCTGCAAATAAGTATTTGAACACCTGAGAAAATCAATGTTAATATTTGGTACAGTTGACTTTGTTTGCAATTACAGAGGTCACACGTTTCCTGTAGTTTTTCACCAGGTTTGCACACACTGCAGGAGGGATTTTGGCCCACTCCTCCACAGAGATCTTCTCTAGATCAGTCAGATTTCTGGCCTGTCGCTGAGAAACACAGAGTTTGAGCTCCCTCCAAAGATTCTCTATTGGGTTTAGGTCTAAAGACTGGCTAGGCCACGCCAGAACCTTGATGTGCTTCTTACAGAGCCACTCCTTGGTTATCCTGGCTGTGTGCTTCGGGTCATTGTCATGTTGGAAGACCCAGCCTCGACCCATCTTCAATGCTCTAACTGAGGGAAGGAGGTTGTTCCTCAAAATCTCGCAATACATGGCCCCGGTCATCCTCTCCTTAATACAGTGCAGTTGCCCTGTCCCATGTGCAGAAAAACACCCCCAAAGCATGATGCTACCACACCCATGCTTCACAGTAGGGATGGTGTTCTTGGGATGGTACTCCTCATTCTCATCATTCTGGAATTATGACCAAAAAGTTCTATTTTGGTCTCATCTGACCACATGCCTTTGTCATTGGCAAACTTAGGACAGGCCTGGACATGTGCTGGTTTAAGCAGGGGAACCATCTGTGACCTGCATGATTTCAAACCATGATGTCTTAGTGTATTACCAACAGTAACCTTGGAAACGGTGGTCCCAGCTCTTTTCAGGTTATTGACCAGCTCCTCCTGTGTAGTTCTGGGCTGATTTCTCACCTTTCTTAGGATCATTGAGACCCCACGAGGTGAGATCTTGCATAGAGCCCCAGTCCGAGGGAGATTGACAGTCATGTTTAGCTTCTTCCATTTTCTAATGATTGCTCCAACAGTGGAACTTTTTTCACCAAGCTGCTTGGCAATTTCCCCGTAGCCCTTTCCAGCCTTGTGGAGGTGTACAATTGTGTCTCTAGTGTTTTTCGTCAGCTCTTTGGTCTTGGCCATGTTAGTAGTCGGATTCTTACTGATTGTATGGGGTGGACAGGTGTCTTTATGCAGCTAACGACCTCAAACAGGTACATCTAATTTAGGATAATAAATGGAGTGGAGGTGGACATTTTATAGGCAGACTAACAGGTCTTTGAGGGTCAGAATTCTAGCTGATAGACAGGTGTTCAAATACTTATTTGCAGCTGTATCATGCAAATATATAGTTAAAAAAATCATATTGTGATTTCTGGATTTTTTTTTTAGATTATGTCTCTCACAGTGGACATGCACCTACGATGACAATTTCAGACCCCTCCATGATTTCTAAGTGAGAGAACTTGCAAAATGGCAGGGTGTTCAAATACTTATTTTCCTCACTGTACGTACAAGGCTCTTAATGGTTTAGCTCCCATGTATCTAACTAGTCTTCTAACACGTTACAATCCTTCACGCTCTCTGAGATCACAAAACTCAGGACTTCTGGTAGTTCCCAGAATATCTAAGTCTACTAAAGGTGGTAGAGCGTTTTCTTATTTAGCTCCCAAACTTTGGAATAGTCTTCCTGATAGTGTTCGGGGCACAGACACACTTTCCCAGTTTAAACGTAGATTAAAAACTCATCTCTTTAGTCAGGCGTACACATAATACATCCCATAATATCATGCACCAGTACATCAGACCAGCACATTTTTATGAACAGCAGATATGTTAATCCCTTTCCACTGCTTCTCTCTTTGTACCTATCCCGAGGCATCCAGACACTGTACCAGCTCCCAACGTCCTCTGTGGGACGAAGCCTTTGGACGTCCACTGAGCCGAGGCCGACTCTAAGAATCCTGAGATATCTCCAGTTAGACTCTGTAGTACTGAGGATATCAGAAGTCCTTGATCCTTACACCAATACAACATTTAACTGACTGTATATTACAATCACACCCCCAGTGTCACCCATATGAGGATGGGTTCCCCCTTGAGTCCGGTTCCTCTCAAGGTTTCTTCCTTTACCAATTTAAGGGAGTTTTTCCTTGCCACTGCTGCCTGAGTCACCTCAGACTTGCTCATAGGGGAATAAATACGTACAGATTGTGAACTATATACAACTAATAATAATCTAGAATTTTTATTCTGTCAATTCTTATTTCTTTTATTATTCGTTAATTCCTTTATCATTAATTATGTTTACCTTCTGCTCTATGTTTATGTTCTGTAAAGCTGCTTTGAGACAATGTCTATTGTAAAAAGCGCTACACAAATAAACTTGAATTGAATTGAACATATAATATCAAATGTAATAATATATAATACACAAAATAAAATATCACTATATGCAGATGATATACTTTTTTAGTATTGCTTTTTTTTCAGATGTCCCTCAACCCCTCATTCTTTCAGGAACTCAAATTTATTTGGCATAGTTAAAAACTCAATTATTTGAAATACATTGAATATTTTTATATTATGATAGATATTATGTGTCTCTTAATAGATAAAATAATGTAGCATATCATTTGCTCTGTTATCTTCATCTTCTTTTATTTTCACGCATGCACACACACACCCACACACCCACCCACACACACCCACCCACACCCACACACACACACACACACTTACTGATTATAAAATCAATTGTTTATCATAAAAATGCAGTTCTCTGAATGCTAAAATACATACAGTATTGAGTGCTTAAAAAACAAACAGTATTAGGTTAGAAAACAAATAAAAAATCCTTTTAACCCTACCTAACTGTAAATACTGACATATCAACTTTGACATTTTGTTTCAAAGTAATTTTGTATTGCACTAAAAATGCAGGTCTGGAAATGCAGTCTATTTAGTAGGATAAGACTCTGGATTTGCTGGACTGTGCCAGTATTCTGCTGCGCTTGGACACTCCTGTGTTGGATACCCTTGTGTATGGTGTTGAAAAGCATGTGAAGAATCCATAGTGGTGTATGGTGGAGAAGGTAATAGAGATGGGTCGAATCCTGATGCTGACGCATTTAAGTCTGGAAAGATGTCCGTATAGGAAGGTGGTGGTTCATCTGGATTGGCTGGCTGAGGGTATTCAATTGGGTATACATTTGGGGCTGGACCAAAGGCACCAGCAGGAACAAGGGGAAAGGGAACAAGTGCCGGTTGTAATGTAGAACCCATCTGTAATGATTGGCGTCTGTTCTGACTGGTATTGGATGCTTCATGACTTTGCTGTGGAATGCAATACTGGCCTGTTTGTACAATGACCAGTGGAAATATGATCTCTGGGTCTCTAGCGTAGGGGACATCCAAATACACCTTAAAATATGAAAGAAATGCAGCAAAAATGGATAATATAAGAAAGCACATATTTGAAAATATTAGTACCATTAAGAAAATAGTACAACATCATTACCTTGAGCATGTATTCCACTTTAATAATCTTACAGTTTGTGATGGTTAGATCCAAGTTTAAAGGGATCTTCAGTCTACTGGTGAATGTTTTCTTGGATCTGGATGGAATGGGATCTTCCACAGCTTTGAAAATAGCTTTTATCGAACAGTTTTTTTGAGATTGAGCAATGAACGTCTGCCATTGTTCAAGTTTGAATTTGAGCTTGAGAGCACGAGATGAAGAGTTTTCAATTTGGGTTTCAACCTTGATTCTTTATAGTGGGCTAAAAAAGCTTAAATTATCTCTGGCCTGTTACTGATGACATACATTGTGTAATGTAAAATTACCTGGCATGTAGCCATTTTTGTCAGTAGTTGCTCTTATTGAGACACTTCCAGATGTGAAAACTTTCATCTTTTTATCTACTGACACAGAAAGTGGCCTCTATAAAAGAAAAATCATATTTAAAGGCAGTACACAGAACACTTTAGTCTGTTTATGATAGCCTGTTATTTGGATTTCACTTAATTCATTCATGTTCAGTAACTGCTTTATTCTAGTCAGGGTTAAGATGAACATGAGTATTTACAGGTAATACTGGGTGTGAGGTGAGAATACATCTGGGCAATTTAGTCTCCAGGAATAAAACCAGAAGGACTGAACCAAGGATCCTGAAGCCGTGAGCCAAATAAGCTAAACACTGTACTGCACTTCCATGCTTTGGTTCAACATAATGTAATTTAACATTATAAGCACATAACATTAAATGAGAACTATTTTCAGAAACGTCTGACACAAAGATGAATTCTTTCGTTACAGTTTGAGGGATCTTCCATGATCTACTCAGTTTGGCCTGAAGGACATATGCAATTGCTCCGTGGAATCCTTTAAAAGATAATGGGCTGTTCCTTAATAAAAATAAAAAAATAAAAATAAAAAAGATTAAAAAAGTAATTAACATCTGCATCTTCTACAGGAAGTGGCATATGGGACCATACTTTGAGAAACATGGCTTGCTGTTCTGATTGGCTGAATGGATGACTGCATAAATGAGTGTACAGATGTTCCTATTAAAATGTCAGATCAGTGTATATCCACTGACATTAAGACATAGATCTAGAACATCATCTTTTTTCTATTAACATGAGTATGTAGAGTCAAACAACAAACCATATTTTATATTATCGACATACTATCTCCAGAAGAATATACCTGTGAGGAAGCTGAAATGAAAATGGAAAGGTATGGTATCCTGGCATAACCAAATTGTTGTCTGTAAATTCAAACCAAAATAAAATGAAGTTACCGAAGGCATCACATAAACTAAAATAAAATAAAATCGATTTATTAAGGATTTAATACTTAAATACATATCATACAATAAAGCTACTGCATTTGCATCCTTAATATTTACTATTACATAAACAAACAAATAAAAGAATATGCTCACATTTCTCCCCATTTGATGTTACAAGTATGGCTCCATTTTCTTCTGTAAAGACAAAGACAAAATTGAGCAATTTTTATATCACCTGATTTATTCTAATAAAACAACACACACCACACAATTCCAAAGATAACTGAAGTTCAAAGGCTGCATTTTCTGAGCTGTTTACAGGAAGGGATTCTTTCTTTTAACACTTTCACATCTTGTGAAGACATAACAATAATCAGACATCTAATCTTTTTCTCAGACACACTGATACAAGCAAACAGGATCCAACAGCACATAACTTCTTAAATGCCATAATCTTGTAACCTTTCACTCTGCACTCTTCAATGCCTTAGCCTTAGAACAATTTCTGTAATATTTATTTACTATATACGCTTTCATATAGTATACCACTTGCTGTAAATATGCTAGATCTGCACTTTTGCATGACTGCTACATTTTGCGCTTCTGGTAGATGCCAAACTGCATGTCGTTGCTGTGTACCTGTACAATGCAATGACAATAAAGTTCTTTCTTTCTTTCTTTCTTTCTTTCTTTCTTTCTTTCTTTCCTTCCTTCTTTCTTTCTTTCTTTCTATCTATATATCGAATAAGTGTGCAACACCTTTAGGCAATGCTCTGATAACAGGTATAAAACCATTTTGTCCATACAGTACATAAGTTTATCATGTTTTTATATCACTGTTTCCTCTCATTGAACCATGTAGAAAAGAAAACTTTATAAAAGCAGAACTCTCTCATGTTAGGGACATGTATTACTAATTATTACACAAAATTGCTTGGCACAGAGAAAATTTTATGGCTAAAAAACTGTTGGTGCAATTTCAACAGGCGGTCTGAAAGACATTAAACATACTAGAAAAACCTTTGATCAAAATAAAATTATAACCTGAATCATGATTTATTAATTAAATACACTTTACGTCAGATGACCCCATGACATTAACATGAATAAATACTACTTTCTAAGTAAAAGGGACATATTTATGGCTAAAAAACAGAAAAAATAAAAATAACATCTCCTGACAGTGTCAGGTCCCTTCTATCCGAATCTATTTTAGACAAGAGTGCATATTATTATAGATAGACCTGTGGGGGGGGAAAAACATATAACCACAAAATATATATATTTTTATATTTGCTGAGGAAGTTCAACCTGCCACAGGATCTTCCTAAACAGTTCTACTCTGCCATCATTGAATCCATCCTCTGCACCTCAATTACTGTTTGGTTGAGCTCAGCTACCAAATTTGACCTCAGAAGACTACAGAGGGTAGTGTGGACTGCTGAACCATTGGCACAACTCTCCCCACTCTTCATGACCTGTACTTCTCCAGAGTGAGCAAAAAGGCAAAGTAAATCACTCTGGACCCCTCACATCCAGCACACTCAGTCTTTGAACTGTTGCCATCTGGTCGATGCTACAAAGCCCTGATCATCAGAACGACCAGACATAGGAAGTTTCCTCCCTCAGACAATCCATCTGATGAACAATTAACACACATGGAACACACAACACTATTCTCACACTTTATTTACTTAAAACACATACTATGTATACTTCAGTTGCACATTTCACACCTGTACATGTGTACATACAAGTTTGTCTATATTATTGTTGTTTTGGTGCCTCTGGTACTGGGTACCTTGGCTGTGTGCAAGGCATCATGAAATCTGGTCGCAATGAAGGGCCCAGTGTCAGAAAGCTGGACTTGCGTCCAAGATCATGGGTCTTCCAGCAGGACAATGACCCCAAACGTGATTCAAAAAAGCACCTAAAAATGGATGGCAACAAAGTGCTGGAGAGTTCTGAAGTGGCGAGCAATGAGTCCAGATCTAAATCCCATTGAACACCTATGGAGAGATCTTAAAATGGCTGTTGGGAAAAGGTGTCCTTCCAATATGAGAGAACTGGAGCAGTTTGCAAAGAGTGGTCCAAAATTCCGGGTGAGTGGTGTAAGAAGCTTATTGATGGTTATAGGAAGCGACTGATTTTAGTTATTTTTTCCAAAGGGTGCAACCAAATACTAAGTTAAGGGTGGCAATCATATTTCAAGACTGCCAAAACGTTTGGCCATGACTGTATGCCAGTATTAAATTTAAATAGATGTAGTAAATAAAAAGAATAGGTAAATAGTTATTAAAAAAAAAAGAATGCCACAAAAATTGAAGAAAACAGACTTGTGTCATTTTCAGTTTACTGTTCCAATACAAAACATTATTTGGTATGTGCGGTATGTTTAGTTTGGTATTGAAAAGGAATCTGAATTATGACACACGACTTAATCTGCCAGCCACATTTCTTTCATCTGGGCTGCATCATAGCTTATTTTACAAATTCCTGTCCATTGAATGAGTAAAGCTAAACTACTGTGGTGTTTAAAACTCTTAAGAATTAAGTGACCCACAGGATCCCCTCACAAGAATGTATAGAGAAAATGTGCATATAGGCTTGTTTTCAGCAGCACGTAACATTAAATTGACACCACTAGACCTTGGCACAAAGAGAATTTCTTTTTTTTTCAGTGCGGTCCATTTTCCATGAACGGTCCACTGTGCTGAGCCATGACAGCCATCAAAAGATGCTGGAAAATTTATTTGGTGGAAAAAACAGCATACATTATTTGAATGTAATTTTAATTAACTTAAAATACTAAAAATATTTACAGCTACAGCATGGACTACAGTTGCACATTTTATCCAGAAGTTAAAGTTCTGCAAACAAAATGTCCATGCTGCAATATTTACATGTAGCTGATCCTTTTATCACGATGTGTGCACTATGTAAATCCAAGCCACTATTTTTCACTATAACCTCCTTTGATCGATTAGAGTTTTTTGTGTTGCTGTATGCCATGTTGGACTGTTGCATGCTGAAGGAATGTGTGCTTTAGGATTTCCTCTACTTACTGATTGGTCTGACAAACATTTTGTGTTGTGTAGGTGATTTTCTTTTTTTTGGTACAGGTGTTGGTGGTAGAGTTGGTGATGGTAGTAGGCATACACTGAACTGAGTATTGGTATTGGTCTTATCAGATTCAAATACAATATTAGATTAGACTGTAGTTTAGTGTTTAGGCAGTGCAGAGGGTTCAGGTTCAACTGATGGTATGTAACATATGAAAGCAATGCAGAGTGTTACAGTTGCTAAGGTTTTTACACAGTAGTTTTTATTAAATATGGAATATACTGTCAAGTTTAAACTGCTTATTTTTACATTTATAGCATTTAGCAACCATACTTCTCCAGAGCAACTTACAGGAGTGCTTTGGAGTCATCAAAAGCAGAAATGTAATCAAAAATACATCCTCAACCTTAATCCTAATGTCAGGAATTAGGAGCATTTTTTTTTCTATTATTGCAATTAATTATATAAAATGGTAAACACACATACTACACAAATACTACTAAAATAATAATAAAGAAAGTGAACTAACACAAACCCATAAATGAATACAAAGTAAACTGTAGCATCATGACTACATTTCTAAAATTAGCTGTGTTAATATTCATTTGGCAGCTTGTTCCCAG
Source organism: Tachysurus fulvidraco (assembly GCF_022655615.1). Lineage (NCBI taxonomy): Eukaryota > Metazoa > Chordata > Actinopteri > Siluriformes > Bagridae > Tachysurus > Tachysurus fulvidraco. The sequence goes on from NC_062526.1 coordinate 10,253,470, forward strand.
CTTTGGAAATAATATTGCAAAGCTTTTAGCACTGTGTCTGTTAAGAGTACTTTCTAAATCTCTGTTGACCAACCTGGAAATTGCAATCATGATTTCACTAAAACAAAAATTTTTAAATTTCAGAATTGTTGAACTAGAGGTTTTACATACTACTTCAGTGTAGTATTTCTCACAATGACGTATTTGTCTAAAGGGTTTCAGTCCCAAAACATAAAGCATTTCTAAACCCCATCAAAAGCTGTTAAAAGCTCATTAGAAATCACTATACAGTACTTACCCATGGGGCAGTTGAAAGCTAAATGGATAAACATGGTTTCTGGGCTTAACCACATTGCTGTCTGAAAGTCAAAAACAGAAAGAAAAAAAGAGAAAGAAAAACATTTACATATGATGGAAGACAAAATAAAGCAGCTAATGTGACAACTGAATAGGAAAAGCAGAGAGCAAAAGCATAACAGACAGATATGCTGAAAGTTGCCAATAATTACAAAGCTTTTACTTTAATTTGGTAATAATTTAATGTAAGGAATAATAAAGAAAACACTTACAGATCTCTCCACTCCGATCTAATATCACACGAGATCTTCAGTTCCTGAAAAAAACAACAACACAAAAACATGTACATTTTAATGTTTAATCCTACATGAATTGTATGTCTTTATTAGATTAGGATGGTTAAGATAAAAATGTGTGCATCCTTTTAAGCAAAAAGATTCCAAAAATTTCATTTGGATTGAAAGAAAAAAGAAGCAGGGTGGACCAAAATGAGAAAACTTAATCGTATACTGAAACAAAACATTTATATAATTAGATTAGATTTAACTTTATTGCCATTACACATGTAGAAGTATAAGGCAACGAAATGCAGTAATGTGAAGACTAAAACGTTTTAAAAGCTTTTCGAGATGGAAAAACATTAACTATGTGGAATCAGAACAAACCCTTTTATCACGATGTGTGCACTATGTAAATCCAAGCCACTATTTTTCACTATAACCTCCTTTGATCGATTAGAGTTTTTTGTGTTGCTGTATGCCATGTTGGACTGTTGCATGCTGAAGGAATGTGTGCTTTAGGATTTCCTCTACTTACTGATTGGTCTGACAAACATTTTGTGTTGTGTAGGTGATTTTCTTTTTTTTGGTACAGGTGTTGGTGGTAGAGTTGGTGATGGTAGTAGGCATACACTGAACTGAGTATTGGTATTGGTCTTATCAGATTCAAATACAATATTAGATTAGACTGTAGTTTAGTGTTTAGGCAGTGCAGAGGGTTCAGGTTCAACTGATGGTATGTAACATATGAAAGCAATGCAGAGTGTTACAGTTGCTAAGGTTTTTACACAGTAGTTTTTATTAAATATGGAATATACTGTCAAGTTTAAACTGCTTATTTTTACATTTATAGCATTTAGCAACCATACTTCTCCAGAGCAACTTACAGGAGTGCTTTGGAGTCATCAAAAGCAGAAATGTAATCAAAAATACATCCTCAACCTTAATCCTAATGTCAGGAATTAGGAGCATTTTTTTTTCTATTATTGCAATTAATTATATAAAATGGTAAACACACATACTACACAAATACTACTAAAATAATAAAGAAAGTGAACTAACACAAACCCATAAATGAATACAAAGTAAACTGTAGCATCATGACTACATTTCTAAAATTAGCTGTGTTAATATTCATTTGGCAGCTTGTTCCCAGCTTTGGAAATAATATTGCAAAGCTTTTAGCACTGTGTCTGTTAAGAGTACTTTCTAAATCTCTGTTGACCAACCTGGAAATTGCAATCATGATTTCACTAAAACAAAAATTTTTAAATTTCAGAATTGTTGAACTAGAGGTTTTACATATGATCGCGAATTTTTTGTGACTTTTGTTCCAGAGCGGGCAAAGAAATGGCAGGGAAAACGGATTTCATTACAGGAACTAACCATTTCAAAAAAGAGACTGTGAGAAAACACGACCATAGTCACAAGCATAAAAATGCTCGTGATCATGTTATCGCAGAGAGTGCTCCACAGACTACAGCAATAGCATGTGCAGTTTCTCTCACATGTGAACTGCGTGACGACAAAGAAGAAGGATCTAAACATTAAGTTTAACACAGCCTATATGATCGCATGTGAGGAGCTACCATTCACAAAATTTACCCGTCAGGTGTTACTTTTGAAGAAAAACAGGCTTGATGTGAGCAAAACGTATGACAACGACAACGAGTTTCTAGGATGCATTGCAGATGAGCTAAAAGACCATGCTCTGACAGAGGCCCATACAACTAATTACATCTCCATTATCACTGACTGTGGCACAGACGTTTCTGGGAAAGACAATGTGATTGCATACTGCAGGCACATTTCTGCAGGTGTTGCAGTGAACTGGTTTATTGGTTTAGCTGAGCTTGAACACTGGCATGCACATGGAGTATTAGATAAAATAAAATGCTTGTTTAGTGATGCTAAACAAACTGATCATGATTGGTGGCAGAAGAAAATTACGGCCTTTGGAGCAAATGGGGCTGCCGTTAACATGGGTGTCTCAGGTGGTGTAGGTGCTCTTTTAAGAGAAGAAATAGGAGAGCACATTCTTTCCTTTCATTGTATGCCACATAGACTGGAATTAGCCATGCTGGATGTTCAGAAGTCTGTTCCAGTGATTGAAAATTTCTATGACTTGCTACAGCTAGTATCGAAAACATACCATTTTAGCCCCAAAAGCAAGCACGAGTTGAAAGCCATCGGTATGGAGTTAGGCTGTGCCATACGAATACCTTCTGCAGTGAAAACCCAGCGCTGGTTGGCTCACATTTACCGGGCCCTTTCTGTTTTTCTTGCTTCTGATGTCACTACAGGCCAGGGTCAATATACAGCTGTGCACCTCCAAATGCAACACCTTGCTGCCTCATCCAAAAACACTGAAATAAGAGGAAGAGCAAAGCACATCTCACAACAAATGGAAAAGTTGCCTTTTGTGGTGTAACTTTCTCCATGACCTGTTTGGAGAAATCTCAAAGTTGTGTTACAGTTAAGGAACTTGAAAGGAGGTTTGAAATGATGAAAGAAAACACACAGCACAAAAACACAAAAAGGGAAGAGATCATTCAATGCTTCTCAGTCTTTTGTCATGATTCATGGCCACACTTTTGGACAAAATTAAATTGACACACTGCTGAAATGGTATTGAGACATCTTGCTCAAAAATGGTTGTGACATCAGTGCTGTGCAGGCTGAATGGAGATTGCTAAAGGTCTTGTAAAAGGACATTTCTCAGATAAATCTTATTGCAGCTTGTGGGAAGTCCTACATACAAAAGGGCCCTACTGCACAGATTTTCAGAACGTTTTGCATCTAGTTGAGATAATGCTTGTCCTACCAATTTCGGCTGCTCAGTGTGAATATGACTTTTCAGCTCAAAACAGGATCAAATCTAAAGTACACAATTCACTCCATGTGTCAACACTGGAAGATCTGATCAGAATCAGCACTGAAGGTCCATCACTTGAACAGTTTGATCCAGAACCATGTGTCAAACTGTAGGGCCTATATAGTTTGTAAGTTGGAAAAGACATTAAGTTCCCACATGAATTCAGTTCCCAGAACATTCAAGATAAAAATGCTGAAACTATAAAAAAATAAGTTAATTGTTATGTGGCTCTTAAAAAAAATATTTGGCACCTGGTTTTTCCCTTTATAGGAGTGAATGGCTCCTTAATTGATTTTTTTGTCTGGAGCCCTGCAAAGGCAAAAATGGACAGCTCCCTATTACTGCAAAGCAAATCACTCCTCTCACTGTACCTTGCTTCCTTTTGTCTACTAACAATGCTTGACTAATAGGTAATTGTTGAAAAGGAACAACAAGTAGAAGGTTATAAGATTATGGCATTAACAAATTGTGCATATATATATATATATATATATATATATATATATATATATATATATATATATATATATATATATATATATATATATGAATGTGAAATATTAGGCAGAATGTACAGTAGTGTATATAGATACACATACATTTTAATAGCATTTATAGATTAATCTCTAAAATACTTAATCAGTAACAGCTTTAAACAGTTTATTAGTAATAGTTAAAACTGCCATGCCCTGTGCTGCAATGGTCTAATCAGTTTCAGCATCATGTGTTCGTATCACCACAGTGGTACCTGATTTTTTTATTTATTTCTTTTTCAGCAACAGAATGTAAAAATAAAATAATTAGCTATCTTTATAGTTAGAAAACTATCTAGATGTAAAGTTAATATACTGTAGATAGGTATGGGGATAATTTTACTAAATAATTCCTATTAACCAATTACAAAAACAAAAAATTTTATTTTGGTATGCAAAATTCAACATAATTTGATTTAATCTTGTAATGTCTAAAAGAAAACAAGTCATTATTTTCAGGGTCAGAATTTGAATAAAACATGTAACAGGCATAAAGTTTATGATGTCAGAATTTTGAGATTATGAATCAGTAACTTTGAAATACAAACATTCTGACATACAGCTGCTGTAGAAATGAAAGAAAAAATATGTGTTGCATTTCTTTTCTTTTACAACCTGGTAGAAATGGACTTCAGCAGAATTATCATTTATCACCTGAAATAAAACCTAACTAGCGGGAACAGGAGGCTCACAGACCGCCTACTCACACTGTTCAGGAAGATTAAAGAGCAAACACACACACACACACACACACACACACACACACAGTGAAATATACTGTTTTTGGGTTAAATACAGTACAGACCAAAAGTTTGGACACACCACCTTTTCAACAGGACAATGACCCCAAACACACCTCCAGGCTGTGTAAGGGCTATTTGACCATGAAGGAGAGTGATGGGGTGCTGCGCCAGATGACCTGGCCTCCACAGTCACTGGACCTGAACACAATCGAGATGGTTTGGGGTGAGCTGGACCGCAGAGTGAAGGCAAAAGGGCCAACAAGTGCTAAGCATCTCTGGGAACTCCTTCAAGACTGTTGGAAGACCATTTCAGGTGACTACCTTTTGAAGCTCATCAAGAGAATGCCAAGAGTGTGCAAAGCAGTAATCAAAGCAAAAGGTGGCTACTTTGAAGAACCTAGAATATGACACATTTTCAGTTGTTTCACAGTTTTTTGTTATGTACGTATATAATTCCACATGTGTTAATTCATAGTTTTGATGCCTTCAGTGTGAACCTACAATTTTCATAGTCATGAAAATAAAGAAAACTCTGAATGAGAAGGTGTGTCCAAACTTTTGGTCTGTACTGTATATTCACGGTTTCCTAAAATAGCTGTGCCGTACTTTTAAGCAGTACTTAAAAAAACATGTGAAATAGAGGGAGGTAACGGATTCTGATAACCTGTAATGCCTTATCATATTTGGTGACCGTGCTGTAAGTTTGTTTAATTCAAATATGTAATAATAATAATAATAATAATAATAATAATAATAAGCATCAGCATCTGACTACATTTTTTTAACCTTAATTAATAAATTACTTTCAGGGTAGTTAAAAAAAAGCAATAATGAAAACAGAATGCAAAAGCATTTGAATAGCTTTGTTTTTTTAAGTACTGTAAATGAGTCTTTAGTTCAATGCGCATGCAACTGTTTCTTTGCAGCACGACGGCACGCGCGTTGAATGTAACGTTCACGGCGCTTGGCGCGTTCTCGCAACAAGATTTACGCAAGATTTTGCATGTACTCTGTTTACGTACTGTAGCGGACGTCTCTAGGCGACCTATTTTAAGCTGCATTTTAGCAACAGCGCCCTCTAAGGTCACAACATACGATAGGTCACAGATTTCGGTGTCACACCTGTTCATTGTCATCACTTTATCAGAAATCAGCCACAGTAACATCCGCGGTTTTTATTTCCACCCCAGAGTTCATACAGCGGTTTAACCTGTTATTATATTCAGTATGTGTAACAGCAGTGACTTACCTTTCTTTGAAGGGTCCTGAATGAAATACTGTTTGAGTTTAAAGTATCTTTCATTAGCGCTGTAAGTACGGTGTCGGTCATTCCGCCGCTCGCTCCAGCTCACTTTTGCTTCACCTTTACACTTTATGTAAAGGCTTCCAATCGTAACTTCTTTAGTCACTTCGAAACTGACTCGACCATTAATAACATCGCCGTTTGTGAATGTGTTACTGTTATTAACCGGATCGTAAACGATAGAGTTGTTTTATCGGTGACATTGTAGTATGGCACGCTAACGTAGCCCCAGATCTCCGCCTATAGTGCTAATGAACTGTTAACAACAAAGCCTTACAAACTTCCTTAAGGCTTTCTGTGGAAGGCAATAAGGGCCAAAGAGTCTCTATGGAAACACAAGTCAGTATTCAGTACTCAGGGCTGTAACCATGACTTTTTATTTTTTAAATAATTTTTAATTGGAAAAAACAGAAATGGCACTGTACAAACTCCTTCAAACATGTAAACAATTTAACAACAAAACAGAACATAAATGTGTGTGGATATGTGTAGAAAGAAAGAAAGAAAGAAAGAAAGAAAGAAAGAAAGAAAATCTTTTCCAGAATTGTCATTTATGAACTGAAAATGAAAATGCTGACAGGTACAGGAAAGTGGATAAAAGTTAAACCTATTCAGTAGAATCACCAAAACATGTCTCATTGCATTTCAGGAACAAAATTTTCTATTATTATTTACATTTAAAAAATAAGGAGTGAGTCAGTTTCATCAGGAGAACATTAACACCCATGATTATAATTATAATTATATTATATAGAATTATAATACATTAAATGTGATCATATTAGCCTATACCTATAACTTGTCAATATTCATTTGATTAATGACATATGGCACATGACGTCACCCAACAGCTGATGCCGTAAATGATCATGAACACCACTCATCTGTCAAAACTTTCTCTCTCATAACACTACCTCCACCCTGCCTAACCAATGGACAATAAGATTTGTATATTAAGTAGCTTATTTCTTTCTCCACACTTTGGCTTTTTAACCACTTTGTTGATCTTGTTGATCTACATCGATCTTAGTTCCAGAACTTTTGTTGCTCATCTCTCTACTTCTTTGTGATTTCCAGTCTGGTTTTCTGATTGATATTGCTGATGAGTGGCTTGCATTTTGTGTAATGGCATCTATATTTCTTTTTTTTTTTTTTTTTTTCAGTTGAAGACTTTATAATTTATAAGACCAGTTGAGTTTATAATCAATAATAGTGCTGTGATGGAATATAAGTATCTGGGCACTATTATTGATTATAAACTCAACTGGTCTGCCAACACACTAGCAAGATACTCAAAAGCACAGCAACGGCTCTATTTTTTAAGGAAACTGCGTAGATTTAATGCAGACACAACGACTTTGACATCGTTTTACTTAACTTTTATTCAGAGTGTGGGGTGACTTTCGCCATCCAGGCCTGGGGGGGGAGGTCTTTCTGTCCAGAACAGGAATATGCTGGATAAGGTGACTAAAATGGGCAGAAAAATTACTGGATCTAATGTTAAAAGCATCTCCAATCTTACAGATCAGTATACCCTCAATCTGGCATTGAGGATACTGGATGATCGATCCCACCCACTTTTCCTAGAGTTCTCCTTACTCCCATCTGGATGTAGATTTCGAATGCCACCAACAAAAACTAAACGTGCTATTACATCATTTGTACCGAGGAGCATTCAGTTACTGAACAGATTAGACACAGGTACATAGAATTTTTAAAGAAATATTTTAATTAGCTATTGATTCATTTTTAGATATTGGACTGATTATTGTATGTCACTATCATTGTTGTGTTTGTGTTGTTTGTTTTTTTTGTGTGTGTCTTCTGTGTTTGTGGTGTTGTTGGATGTTGATGTGGCTTCCTTGAGTGCAAAACAAATTTTGGGGCAATAAAGGTTTCAAAATACAATAACTTTAGCCATGCTCTGTGTGGTTGTTGTTGGTAATGTCATTGACAGTTGTTTGGGGGTTTTCTTCACAACTCTCCCAGGGACAGCTCTCTAGTCCTCATGTTGGTTTATCCTTCTAAAGAAAAAATGAAGTCTTCACAGACAGATACACTGGATTTATGCACACTGTCATTAATATCATCAGTGTGTAAATGTACACACAAGATACATTTTAAATACCGACACTAATTAGATGAAACAGAAAAAAGATCATCTGATGTGCTGGGACTGATGGCTAGTGTTGTTCTGTGCTGTATACAATACTACCATGACAAGAATTAAAAAATAATCAGAAGATTAAGGACATAATATTCATTTTATTTTAGCTTGTCTCTAAATTTTTCACAGTTTCTGAATGTCAGTTCTGGACATTCTTTTTGGTGGAGTGCAGAGACTGAACAAAAATAAATGTGGTTGTGGAAAAAAAAGGAAAAAATCCTGCCAGGCATCTGATATTTCAGAGTATTCTAACACTGTAGCTGCAACTTTTCATTCAGATTTTGAGAAGGCCTAGGATATGTTTGAATGAAACTATTTTGATTTAGTTTAATTTTCTTTGTATAGTGCTTTAAACAATGGACATTTTCTCAAAATAGCTTTACAAACATAAAAAGTGAGAATAAAAAGTTTATATTTGTCCTCAATGAACAAGTCTGATGCAAATGTGTCAATAAAAAACAAGGGGCTTTTAAGCAACTTAAAATGTAGGTGTAATTTTTTAAGTAAAGGTGGGGTACAAGATGTTTGAAAAATGCATCAGAAAACTGAGTCGGGCCAACAAACAAAATAAACTTGTAGCCAATTAGCAGAAAGGGGCATGTCTTCTCAATATGCAGCAGAGAGAGTGTTCAGTGTGCATGTCTGACATTAGCAGAAAGCGATTGAAACATTGACATGGCGGATACCTGCCATTACCTCTGCCTCGGGTTTCTAGGTGTCTTCTTCCGCGTGAAACGGAGCTAAACCTTACACGGTACAACACACAGAACTAAAAAAACACACTTGTATTACCATAGTATTACTCATTGAGTTCATTTATTGATAAAAATATCCCCTCAGCCAGCTGCCCCAGCAGGTTCCGCCATAATAGTTGCCTGGGTTGCATATTTATGGGTTTGGCAGAGCTATCAAAACAGGGGTGACACCCATTTGGGTTAGGGGCGTGTTTGTTTAGGTGATTTCAAATGTCAACATTGGCTTTCAAACATCGTGTACCCCACCTTTAATTATAGGTTTAACTCCAATTCCTTCATACCAAAGCCAACAAAATGTTCAATGATGGAAACCCAAGTGCAAAACCAACTGCCACAGCAGCAGGTCAATCAGCAGACTTATTGGGCATTCCTCCAAAAGCAATATACAGTTTACTTATATAATAACCAATATACACTCAAAATTATTTCAAATAAATCAAGGGTCACCTTTATCTGAAGGATGCCCTCTATCAACAATTTGTTAGCATTATTTTTCCCTTGCAGACAATTAGGCAGGACATATAATATCAAATGTAATAATATATAATACACAAAATAAAATATCACTATATGCAGATGATACTTTTTTATTATTGTTTTTTTTTTCAGATGTCCCTCAACCCCTCATTCTTTCAGGAACTCAAATTTATTTGGCATAGTTAAAAATTCAATTGAATAATTTATAATCAATACAAATTTAGAATATGATTGATATTATGTGTATAGGTAAGTGGCTCCCATTATTTGTCCCTTAATAGATAAAATAATGTAGCATATCAATTGCTCTGTTATCTTCATCTGCTTTTATTTTCGCTCACGCGCACACACACACACATTCACTAAATCACTTGCTCTCACTCCCACACCCACCCACACCCACCCACACACACCCACACACACCCACACACACACAGAGTAGGTCTATAGACATACATGATTTTGGTTTATAATATCAATTGTTGATAATAAAAATGCAGTTCTCTGAATGCTAAAATACATACAGTATTAAGTGCTTAAAAACAAACAGTATTAGGTTAGAAAACAAATAATAGAAAATAGTAAAAACAAAAAAAATGCATTATTATTTGTATAAAAATAATAATAAAAATGCATTATTATCCTATTATTTTGTTTCAAAATAATTTAGTATTGCACTAAAAATGCAGGTTTGGAAATGCAGTCTATTTAGTAGGATAAGACTCTGGATTTGCTGGACTGTGCCAGTATTCTGCTGCGCTTGGATACTCCTGTGTTGGATACCCTGGTGTATGGTGTTGAAAAGCATGTGAAGAATCCATAGTGGTGTATGGTGGAGGAGGTAATAGAGATGGGTTGAATCCTGACGCTGACGCATTTGAGTCTGGAAAGATGTCCGTATAGGAAGGTGGTGGTTCATCTGGATTGGCTGGCTGAGGGTATACAATTGGGTATACATTTGGAGCTGGACCAAAGGCACCAGCAGGAACAAGGGGAAAGGGAACAAGTGCCGGTTGTAATGTAGAACCCATCTGTAATGATTGGCGTCTGTTCTGACTGGTATTGGATGCTTCATGACTTTGCTGCGGAATGCAGTACTGGCCTGTTTGTACAATGACCAGTGGAAATATGATCTCTGGGTCTCTAGCGTAGGGGACATCCAAATACACCTTAAAATATGAAAGAAATGCAGCAAAAATGGATAATATAAGAAAGCACATATTTGAAAATATTAGTACCATTAAGAAAATAGTACAACATCATTACCTTGAGCATGTATTCCACTTTAATAATCTTACAGTTTGTGATGGTTAGATCCAAGTTTAAAGGGATCTTCAGTCTACTGGTGAATGTTTTCTTGGATCTGGATGGAATGGGATCTTCCACAGCTTTGAAAATAGCTTTTAACGAACAGTTTTGTTTAGATTGAGCGATGAAAGTCTGCCTTTGTTCAAGTTTGAATTTGAGCTTGAGAGCACGAGAAGAAGAGTTTTCAATATGGGTTTCAACCTTGATTCTTTCACCTGGAAAAAAAATTAAGAAATACTAGATAACAAAATAGAATATAGTGGGCGTTAAAAGCTTAAATTATCTCTGGCCTGTTACTTATGACATACATTGTGTAATGTAAAATTACCTGGCATGTAGCCCTTTTTGTCAGTAGTTGCTCTGATTGAGACACTTCCAGATGTGAAAACTTTCATCTTTTTTTCTACTGACCCAGAAAGTGGCCTCTATAAAAGAAAAATTGTATTTAAAGGCAGTACACAGAACACTTTTATCTGTTTATGATAGCCTGTTATTTGTATTTCAAATAATTCATTCATGTTAAGTAACTGCTTTATTCTGGTCAGGGTTAAGATGAACATGATGAGTATTTACAGGTAATATTTTACAGGTAATACTGGGATTTTACTGTAAAATTTAGTCTCCAGGAAAAAATGCAGAAGGACTGAACCAAGGATCCTGAAGCCATGAGCCAAATAAGCTAAACACTGTACTGCACTTCCCTGCTTTGGTTCATTTATTTTCTACCGCTTATCCGAACTACCTCCCCATTTTCTACCTCCAGAGATGCCAATCAACCTACCATGCATGTCTTTGGACCGGGGGGAGGAAACCGGAGTACCCGGAGGAAACCCCCGAGGCACGGGGAGAACGTGCAAACTACACACACACACACAAGGCGGAGGCGGGAATAGAACCCCCAACCCTGGAGGTGTGAGGTGAATGTGCTAACCACTAAGCCACCGTGCCCCCCCTGCTTTGGTTCAATATAATGTAATTTAACATTATAAGCACATACCATTAAATGAGAACTATTTTCAGAAACGTCTGACACAAAGATGAATTCTTTCTTTACAGTTTGAGGGATCTTCCATGATCTACTCAATTTGGCCTGAAGGACATATGCAATTGATCCGTGGCATCCTTTAAAAGATGATGGGCTGTTCCTAAAAAATAATAATAATAAAAAAAAAGATTTAAAAAAGTAATTACCATCTGCATGTTTTACATTTTCTATAGGAAGTGGCATATGGGACCATACTTTGAGAAACATGGCTTGCTGTTCTGATTGGCTGAATGGATGACTGCATAAATGAGTGTACAGATGTTCCTATTAAAGTGTCAGATCAGTGAATATCCACTGACATTAAGACATAGACCTAGAACATCTTTTTTCTATTAACATGAGTATGTAGAGTCAAACAACAAACTATATTTATATTATCAACATACTATCTCCAGAAGAATATACCTGTGAGGAAGCTGAAATGAAAATGGAAAGGTATGGTATCCTGGCATAACCAAATTGTTGTCTGTAAATTCAAACCAAAATAAAATGAAGTTACCGAAGGCATCACATAAACTAAAATAAAATTTATTTATTAAATAAGGATTTTATACTTAAATATATAATCATACAATAAAGCTACTGCATTAATCTGTGCAAAAAAACAAACAAACAAATAAAAGAATATGCTCACATTTCTCCCCATTTGATGTTACAAGTATGGCTCCATTTTCTTCTGTAAAGACAAAGACAAAATTGAGCAATTTTTATATCACCTGATTTATTCTTATTTAATGTTTCTCAGATCGACTATAATGATAGCACTAATAAAACAACACACACCACACAATTCCAAAGATAACTGAAGTTCAAAGGCTGCATTTTCTGAGCTGTTTACAGGAAGGGATTCTTTCTTTAAACACTTTCACATCTTTATGAAAGCATAACAATAATCAGACATCTAATATTTAATAATGATAGTCATAATTAATTCTTGTATTTCATAAATCCTATCCAATACATTTTTGTTAAAACTTTAAATGTTCTTAATTATATTTAATCATTTGTGTTTTTCTTATTAGATTAGATATTTTTAGATTCTTATTAGATTAGATTCTCATTGGATTATGTGGACTGTAATGTTTATTTCATACAATAAATTTCTATTGTCTGTTTAATATATACTGTATATAATTTATTGGCTTTTGCAATACTTATATTGTACAGAATACACAAATTTCTAAATGTTGGCGAAATTTTAAAATTTGGTCCAATCTGGGAAATAACCAGGCTTTTCCCTAATAAAACTCTTGTTCAAATGAAAAGCTTGTTTGTAAAAAAAAACAACAGTATCTTATTTGCATTAACTGACTCACAAATTTATCATCACTTTTTTTTTCTCAAGCACACTGATACAAGCAAACAGGATCCAACAGCAGGTTATATTTGTATAGAAAAAGTGTGCAACGCCTTTAGGCAATGATCTGATAACAGGTAAAAGCATTTTGTGCATACATAAGTTGATCACATGTTTTAATATCACTGTTTCCTCTAATTGAACCATGTAGAAAAGAAAACTTTATTAAAGCAGAACTTTCTCATGTTAGGAACATGTATTACTAATTATGACACAAAATTGCTTGGCATGGAGAAAATTTTATGGCTAAAAAACTGTTGGTGCAATTTCAACAGGTGGTATGAAAGGCATTAAACATACTAGAAAAACCTTTGATCAAAATAAAATTATAACCTGAATCATGATTTATTAATTAAATACACTTTACGTCAGATGACCCCATGACATTAACATGAATAAATACTACTTTCTAAGTAAAAGGGACATATTTATGGCTAAAAAACAGAAGAAATAAAAATAACATCTCCTGACAGTGTCAGGTCCCTTCTATCCGAATCTATTTTAGACAGTTGTAACTAGAGGAAAATAAAGTGTTTCAACCTGAAACCTTTTCAACCTGTATTATATCATTGCCAAGCGAATAAAAACCTTGCACTTATAATTATACACAGATACTGTTAATAGTCCTTACCCATCTTACTCTTGTCCCAAATAAAGATATGTTTGAGTTTGAAGTATCTTTCATGAGCGCTGTAGGTGTCGTCCGAGTTATTGCTGCTGTTTGACTCGGTCCACTGCACATTCGCGTCCCCTTTACACTTTATATAAAGTTTGTCAATCCGTACCTCTTTGTTTACTTCCAAAAGAAGTCTCCCATGAATCGTGTCACCACTCTTGAACGTATTGCCTTCGTTAATCGGGTCGTACGTTATTGAGAAGGTTTTGATACTTCCAGACATTGTTCTGATCCGTGGCTGCAGTCGGTCAGAGCTGAAAACACATGAGCATGACCAACACTGGACTGGTGACAACACGTAGTTGAACAGGAATTTCCCGTCAGAGGTGTGGACTTTCCAGGCTGTGGGGTTAGTATTAGCAGTGACGTAATTTCCTCGTTAACTTTTAATAGTACAGTATTAGTGATAGTGTATGTAATTAATTAATTACATACTAATCATATGAATAATGAAACATTTTCCACCAGTGCTCAATTACAAGAGTCAATTAGACTCAAGAGATAAATTATTAAATTATAAAAAGATTTAATATTTACATTAGTAATGATATACACCTGCCCAACCTTATGTATGTATGTATGTATGTATGTATGTGTGTGCATGTATATATGTATGTACGTATGTGTGTGTGTATGCATGTATGTACGTGTGTGTGTACGTATGTATATCATTCCTCATTCTCTCTCTCTCTCTCTCTCTCTCTCTCTCTCTCTCTCTCTCTCTCTATATATATATATATATATATATATATATATATATATAGATATATATATATATATATATATATATATATATATGTGTGTGTGTGTGTGTGTGTGTGTGTGTATGTATGTATGTATGTATGCTATGATTTTGAATGTTATATAATTTGTTCTGCCCATCTCTACTAACTGTCATTAAATGCTATTCTATTAATAAAGTTTAACTCACAAAGTGGTTTGTAAATGCGCTTATGTTTCCAGACAATAATTGTATTTTAAGCAACAGAGACTCCAGGAAGTGCTTATTTAATAACATCCGGGTAACGTTCATGGTCACAGAAATTCCAACATGGCGTTTCACATGTCCAGATTCGGGACTTGGGGCCGAATACAGAGGTAGCGTTTGTTTGTCATTTGTGACATTCATAGTTTATTCGCATTACTGTCAGAAGAGTAAGTTTATTGTGATCTTGCCGTCTTGTTAATTTGTGCACTTCAGCTGAATTTCCGTGGCTAGTTTACCTTTGAAGTTTGAATTTCCGTGGCTAGCTTACATTTCTCATATTTAATATTGTTAACCTACTTAGTGATGCGTTTAGTTATTCCAGTCATAAAACAAGGAATGTTAAGATCGATAGTAATAGGAGTCAATAGTTAAACGCAGTTTATATTGGGGTGATTATGGTTAGGTCAATGTTCACAGGGTCACAACCCTTGTTAATTGCTCCATGACTACCAGTTCCACACATGAAGGTGTGATGATTAGTTACATCAGAAGAGCTGGGAAAAAGCACCAAAATATGCAGGACAGGAGATCTCCAGGACCTGTGATGTAATTGATTTAGCATTATAATAATACTACTAATAATATACTTTTATATTAATATTCAGCCAACATTTTACTGTTTACGGCATCTAGGTTTGTCGCTGTTGATGATATTACTGCTGTTTGAGCTCAAACCTGGTAAAAAAAACCCAATCTCTTTGAAGCTTAGTGAACATTTACTGTTTATCACCAACATTAACACACAGCTTTAATATATACGAAATGTCTTACTGTTTGTGGTGGAAGAAATGAAACTCTACATAAAGATGTTCTCAATTTGTAATAATGGCAGACGCACTTGCAAAAGATTAACCTTACAATCACTTGTGTCTGCATTTACTCTTGTAATTAACTGAAGGAGAACCTGATCCTATTTTATAAAGTAGAGTTGTATTTAAAAATGTGTTGGGTCAAATAAGCTGTGCACTGGTTACGTCGTATCACTACTGTAAACTATTATTTAATGTCTGTTAATGATGGGCTGTCTTCATATTCATATTCTTCCTTCTTCTCTCGGCTTTTCCCTTCAGGGGTCGCCACAGCGAATTACTACTTTAAAAATCATGTCTGAGCAACACAATTGCAATAATCTTGATTTGCTAACTTCTAATTTGCTTTTCTGTTTCAGTTTTGGCATTGCTGCATGTAGACAGTACAGCAGTGCAAGGGGCTATCCTAATATTTCTCTATCTTCACCTTTACCTGGCATACCCAAGCCTGTGTTTGCTTCAGTTGATGGTCATGAACAAAATGAAACCAAAATAACCACTTTAGAGAATGGCCTTAAAGTTGCATCACAAAATAAGTTTGGCCAGTTTTGCACAGTTGGAGGTAAGTCTGTGGCGAATTTCTACAGTATACAATTGTGGGATTATTTTCTTTGTTCTATATGTGTTTAATATGGTATATTGTGATGATTATGATGGTTCCCACAGAAAGCATACAGTCAGGTCCATAAGTATTTGGACGGTGACACAATTTTCATACTTTTGTCTCTGTAAACCACCAAAGTATATTTGAAGAGAATCAATCAATATGTGATTGAATTGTAGACTTTCAGTTCGGTTCACAAAAATACCGCATTAACTGTATAGGAATTGCAGCCATTTTTTACACAGTTGCTCTATTTTCACTGGTTCAAAATTATAAATATAATAATAAATATAAGGTTTTTAACTTCTTATTAGCAGTTGAGCCCATGGACATCACCAAATGCTGAATTTTCAATTCAGTTTATTCAATTGATTTTGTATAGCGCTTTTAACAATTTTCCATCTTCTCAAAGCAGCTTTACAGAAGTACAGAAACAGAAGAGAGAGAAAAAGAAATAAGACATTTTCTCTCTTTAGCTGCTTTGGATCTTTCTGCTGAACTGAATGTTTTGTCGTTTGTTTTTCATCCAATTGACAGCCTCCTTAACTTTTAGAAAACTTTTGTCTTTCATTTGAAATAACAAGGAAACAGACCAAACATGCCATTAAACTGCTAATTTCTGAGCCTGTGAACATGGAGGGACTGTATAAAAAAGACGGTAACTCCTACACAGTTAGTGCAATATTATCTATTCAGCCCCATTCTTCATCTATTGATGTCTTTATTCTAAAATATTATTGATGGTGAAAATTTTATTCAGTTTGAAAGTCTGCCTGTTGCTGTATCAAAGAACAGGATAAGAACAAGTTTGCATGTTATTTATATAGTATGGTTAGGAAGGGTTTGGAAAGGTTATTATCTGATGTCTTCTTCTTTTTTTTTTTTTTTCCAGTTTTGGTAAATTCAGGTTCCCGACATGAAGCCAGATACCATAGTGGGATTTCACACTTTCTGGAAAAGCTTGCATTTTCTGTATGTTTCTTAAGCATTTATATACTGTGCTGCCTTTTATTATTATTATTATTATTATTTTTAAATACAGTATGATATGTAAACACCAGTGTTGATGTTTTGTCTTCTTATTTTGTTTAGTCTACATCACAATATGGAAGTAAAGATGAAATTCTTCTGTCTTTGGAAAAACATGGTGGAATCTGTGACTGCCAAACATCCAGGTTTTGTTATTTTTATCATTTAGTTCTTACTTTTTTAGTCCACTTCTAGTTCTGTATGTGATGGAATGACTGCTGTTAATTTTATTTTTAACTCTTAAAAAAAAAAGTTATTCTTAATAGGTTTTATTGTCATTTTAGGGATACAACAATGTATGCGGTCTCTGCTGAAGTAAAGGGTCTGGAGACTGTGGTTAACCTGTTGGCCGACGCTGTTCTGCAGCCGCGTTTATTAGGCAAGATTATGCCAAACTTGTTAGGATAAGTCTATAGCTGCGATGTGTCCTTGAGCAGTATTTAATCATTATGCTTTCCACAGATGAAGAGCTGGAGATGACCCGAATGACCGTAAAGTTTGAGTTGGAAGATTTAAATATGAGGCCTGATCCCGAGCCTCTGTTAACTGAAATGATTCATGCTGTGAGTGAAACCTGCTTTTTTTTATTGTATTTATTTTTTTTGTCCTGTTTTGTGACCCCGATTAGGCTTACTACATGATTAATTTAATCCTCTTTAGTCTTAATTTATTCTAAGACCGAGCTTCCTCTCTATCCCAATACCCAAACGCCGACCCAAATACCCACCCTCTTCACAGTAGTTTAATTCTCTTTGTTTGCAGGCAGCATTTCGAGGCAACACCGTAGGCCTGCCCCGTTTCTGCCCAGAGGAAAATGTGTGCAAGATTGACAGGAAGTTGCTGCACATGTACATGCGTAGCTACTACAGCCCAGAGCGCATGGTGCTGGCAGGGGTGGGGGTCGAGCATGAGCAGCTGGTAGAATGTGCTCGGAAGTACCTGCTGGATGTGAAGCCAGTTTGGGGCACAAACACACCAGCGAATGTGGATCGGTCTGTGGCCCAGTACACAGGAGGCATTGTAAAGGTGAGATTAGTGTCAATGACAATGCTCCAAAAATGGTAACTATAACAACTGACCAAAAAAAAACAAGCCATTGGATTCTGTTCTAACATAAGCAACAGCATAACAAAATTCTACTTGAATCTATTCTGACATAATTAACATGTCTAAAGAAGAAGAATATTCTATTCTGTTTGTATTACTAAATCTACATTTCCACCTGTATATACAGATGGAGAAGGACATGTCTGATGTGAGCCTTGGACCCACACCCATCCCAGAACTCACACACATTATGATTGGCTTAGAGAGCTGCTCCTTCTTGGTGAGTTTGCAGCACCTTCAGCAAGGAGGTTTTTTTATTCCAGTATCCTTCTGACAAATTTTAAACCACTGACAGGAGGAAGACTTCATCCCCTTTGCTGTCCTCAACATGATGATGGGAGGAGGAGGCTCCTTCTCAGCAGGCGGCCCAGGAAAAGGCATGTTTACCCGCCTCTACCTGAACGTTCTCAACAGGTACAGCAATGTTTCGCAATAGCTGTGATACATTAGAGAGAACTGCACCACAGAAATAGTAACATTGCTCAAAGGGAGGCTTGTTATACATCCAGAATAACACTAGATGATAGATTTCCAAAGAATTTGCACCACCATGTCTGGCATGGGGGCTCATCAGTCCTTTTCTTGCATAAGACTTTTAAAACCTTTTATTATGTCCTGATTGTGTGTTATGTATTTTGTATTTATTAGCTTGGGTCAACAACCATGAATATCTTTTAGAAATAAAAGCTCTTTTTCCTATGGTAGTAGATCAGCATATTTTGAGTAAATACGATCAAAAGCCATAACGGTTTCTAAAGACTGAACGGGTTAAAAAAAAAAATTCTGTAATTAATCACTGCAGGTTTAATACTTATACATTTAAAGTGCAACCATTCTATTAGTCTTCTCTTCCTCTTTTTTATTTATGGAAGACTGTTCCTTAACAATGCATATAAAAAATATAGTCGGTGTCTGATGGATTATTTTGTTGTGCAGACATCATTGGATGTACAACGCTACCTCCTATCACCACAGCTATGAAGACAGTGGCTTGCTCTGCATTCATGCTAGTGCAGATCCAAGACAGGTACAAAAGAAAAATGGAGAAAAAAAACAACAAAGGAAAAAAAACCCCACATCTAATAATGTTAATTTTTGTCATGAATATATATACTTTTTTCTTTCAGGTACGGGAAATGGTGGAGATAATCACTAGGGAATTCATACAGATGGGTTCTACAGCAGGAGAGGTACAGTTATGTCAACAGATGATTTCAAGTTGAGATCTGAACATATTTTTAAAACCAAAATAATTGCCTTGCTTGTAGATGGAGCTGGAAAGAGCAAAGACTCAGCTGAAATCTATGCTGATGATGAATTTGGAGTCTAGGCCTGTCATCTTTGAGGATGTCGGGCGACAGGTTCTGGCCACAGGCCACAGAAAGCTGCCTCATGAGCTGTGCAATCTTGTCAGTAAGTCCAAACTGCATTTTAGTCCATTTTACTGGCAATTTGCAGCCTTAATTTCCACAGTGCTTTTACAAATGAGGAAGGGTTCTTTCACAATAGAAGGCTTTTTTTTGTCTGCTCTGTTGGTTTCCCTTGTTGCATACACAGACGTAATCTAGATCTGGGCGTCCAGTCTTATTCGAAACAAAAGCCGGTGTCGGTGCGGGTGTTAATTCCAATTAAGCAGGAACCACACTAAGATTGGACACCCAGATTAATATTATATATATTGTTTCTTTTAAAATGGACATTGCATCTTGTCTCCAATTTAAGGTAAAGTTACCGCCAGTGACATCAAGAGAGTCAGTACGAGGATGCTGCGCAGCAAACCAGCTGTGGCTGCTTTGGGAGATCTGACCGACCTGCCTTCATATGAGCACATCCAGGCTGCTTTGTCTAGCAAAGATGGCCGTCTGCCCCGTATGTATCGCCTGTTCCGATAGAACGCCACCACATGTAGCGATTATACAGTTGTGTACAACGGAGACTGACCTACAGTGTAACTTTTCCTGGAGCTCTTTTATCGAGCTGTTCTGGAGAAGTGCTGAGGGTCTGTGGTAGACAAGGCACTTAATGTAAATGAAATTTTATCTTCAAAGGACTTGTTAGCACTTATATTGTGTGTATTCGTGCTCTGTATCATGTTCAGATAAAAAAAGCCAAAAAACTGGCTGTAGGCAGTCCCTGTTACACAGAAATGCAAGTTTTCAAGTCGTCTGCTGGCAAACATTTCCAAATTAGGACTAAGTGTTAACAAAAGTTAATAATTAGAATCCAATCCAAGTGGTTATTTTCAAATGATTTTCTGGAATATTGATTAAATAACTGATGTATAATACTGTAATGTACATTTTCATCAACCAAATATTCAGGTTAAACACTGGCATTATGAGGACCTGGCATAATGTTACTAAATTTATAATAAAAGTATACATTAATGTACTCAAAATATACTTTGTTCTGTGGGAATCGAGAAATCAGAGGTGAGACTGGAACTTGGGTTTTAAAGGCTTTCTGAGCAACATTTTGCTATGATTGAAAGCCCATCTCATAATTTCTTGTGTGATGAATATTCTTTGCCATACATTATGTATCAGTTGTCATACTATGTTTGTGTAAATGACTGCCTCATTTAAACATCTTTCTTTTCACAAATTCTAATAATGCTCTGACTTTGAACTGTGAAATTCCACTTGCTTTCCATGTCTGTGTTTGTTCATAAATGAGGTTTACATTTGAGTATTCTTGTTTTTGTATATGTATTTATTTGGTCTGTTTTAAATGTGGTAAAACTTTATTTCCATAGATGTAAACCAAGAAAGACAAGTAGTTTCATGTTAACTTAACACTGTAAACGTTCAAAACATGCTGTTAAATAGGTTGAAACAGAGTGTTCTAGAAAAGCAACATAAGGAATCATCTCAGGCACTTTCCATCACAAGCATGATGCAAGAGGATTGCAGTTACTTAGTTTTTAGTTCTGTATGCATGGCCATTTGACATCAAGAGGCTGAATGATTTTGTATTAGAAGTTAAGGCAATGGACAGATGTCCAAGAGGAGTCTTTGTTCAGTCTGAGTTGGATTTCCCCCATTACTGCCGTCTCTAACTAAAACATGACACATTTTCATTGTTACAGATACCACTTTGATAATGTAATGTAATTTTGGCTGAATTTGAACTAGATCTATGAAATAAATATTTTTAGAAACTTCGCATAATTAATATTGGTAAGAAATTAGTTGAGCTACTGATTTATCTGCGTATCTACATATTTCATATGATCTTAAATATAAGCTGACACACTAATATCAAAACACATTGCAGTGCACAAGATATAAAGAGGTCATCTTTACATTCCCTATATTTCAGCCCTATATGCTCACCACATCTACAGAATATGTAGTGTTTATGTGGACATTTCCAGCGCTAACCAGAGATGTTGAACGATAAGGCACAGCCTCTATTCGAGCTCCTGTGAATGTTCCTGGATAAAGAGACTTGAACGCTACTTCTCCCATAGTTCTGAGCTTCCCTTTGGTCCTGAAAGTCCAGCTTCCTGAGTTGGTAGGTCAGAATGTGGAAGATACGGTCTGAAGCCAGCTAACCCTGAATCAGGAGATGGAACAGACAGTGCTGTTGCTCTGGTTCTTCATGGCCTCCCTCCTCTTCAGTTCTCTCGTTATCCTTCTCCTGATGCCTTCTAGGTACACAGCTCGGTCAAACAAGCCTGCTCCCAATGGAATGCTAGAAAGCAGGTACTCGAGAATTAGCATGAACGTAATAACCTCCCAACAGTGGTGAATAAATTACAGAAAACATTCACATCATCTTAAATGTATTCTATGAAGCTCTAAATTTTAAAGTAGCGTGTAATTTTTAAAATGCTCACAAAGGCATTGAAAACACTAACCAATCTCCTCCCAAGCCTTATACTGAAAATATATTTGCCCTTTAGGAAAAGTGGCTGAGCTGAGAAGATTGTTTATAAGCTAATTTCTATATCTAAATGTAAGAAATAGTCTGGAATGAATAAAATGGAGAGGTTCATTCCAGCGTAAGACTGGGTAAATTTGTGACTATAGTTTAAATCTATAAGCATTATAAACTGCCCCCTCAACTGCACACAATCCATTGCATAAAATGTTTCCTTACTTGTCTCTACCAGGACGGAGTTTGACCTGGAACATTCCAATGACAGGACGGTGATCTGAGGTCTTGATAGATGAGCAGGATGTATACTTAACCACTTTGATATCATCTACTTGTCTACTCCTAAAAAGGATTCGATCCTGCAACATAAAGATTTTCATAGTTTAGTTAGGGTTTACCAACATTGAAACGATTTAAACTGAATCCACACAAGGAGCTGAATACGTTCTCTCACTGTGTATGATGGTGTTCTCTGCTTGGGTGTTGTGTCATAAACATCACAGCCAATGTCAAACTTGTACGTGGGAGTGAAGTGGATAGTGGCTTCCTGAAATCCTTTAAAGATGGAACCTGTGAGCAGGAATTAATTCAGTCTTACATAAAAAGCAATACTATACTGTATATTCTCAAAGTATTACCCCATAAAGGAAGCTTGTTAAGGACAAAAACTGGTTTTGCAGAAAAATCTACACTCAGTCTACTAGTTCAGACTAACCTTCTTTCATTTCTTTGTACAGCTGATCATGCTGGAGGAGGGTGTCCATGTTTTTCCCACTGAGTTGCTTCAAAATACCCTCCACTCTTCCTCTGTCTTGATTAAGGCGGAAGTTAAAATCCCCAAACCAGAATACTTCATCGAATCTGGTGGTCACGTCCGCTGAGAACAAAGTAATCGAGTCCTTTATGATGATGATGAACGTATGATGCTTAAGTTTGTGGTTGATCAAAAGGAAACTCACAGGAAATAGATCGGTACGGGTTGGTGTCAGGAAGGCACCTGGGAAGAGCTAAAGCTTCTATTATCTTATTGTAGTCCAGTATCCTTTCATAGACTTTGGAATCTCCCGCTAAAATAGAAATTATACCCAAATGTTAAATGGTTGCATATTAATAATAAATTATCTTACCACGCACATAAACATACTGTGAATATACATTTCTATTGAGACAATTACATGTCTAACATACATGTAAAATGAGATGTGATGAAAAGAAAAGATGTCCCAAAGAAAGTGAAGCCAATGCCCACTGCCCCTTTGGTCTTAATCTGTGAGATGATCCGAGTGGTGACGGTAGCATGCTCCACCTCTACAAAAAGAAGCCAACACAATGGGTTTGATCAGATCAGTCTGGAGAAGTACACAATCAACCAAGCACAACATTATTTTATGCTATGTAATCAAATAATGTAGGTAAGTAACAATCCTACAAGATGAAAGGCTCACCAGAACAGAACCATATGAGGTCCCTGCGTATAAAGATGGTGAGATAGAGCACTCCATGTGAAGCTGCGTACAGCATCACATAGTACGGGCCAAGAGTTTCCTGCAGACGGATCTCCCACTCCTTCCTATAGATACACAAAATGTTCAGATTAACAAAAGACAAGACGTGTCTGAGATTAAGCAAGAAAGACAGAAAGACACAGCAAACATCCTACCTATCAGGGCATCCTTCTTGGACCCCGATAATATAGAAGTCTTGTGCAAAATCAGTGTCTGTTGGAAGCAACAGGTCATCTAGGTTGTTTGGAAGCCCCTGCATACAATATTCACCATTAAAATACAATATATCTTGCATGCCAATAATATAGGATCTTTTGTCTCGGAGTACTTCAGTTCTAACTCACTTTCTCTCCCTGCATGTTCCATGTAGCAATGTAAATCCCAATTTGCCTGCTGGGAAAGTACCGGTCCAGCTCTTCAGCCCCAAGTAAGGCTCCATTGCCCAGCACGCTGCCTTCCAAAAAGCTCCTTTAAACAGTATGTGTATGTTAAGAATATATTTAACAAAAAGATTTCACTTCTAGCTTAACAGATTCAAATTTAGTTAAACTCTCAAAACAAGAAAGTCAAGACCTGTCAATAGCCGCTATACTGCAAAATCCCATTCTACATGATGAATGAGTGCTGAGCAAGTGTTTCACTGATCCAGCCCTAATCCCCTTCACCCCAATTCACTTTTCAGTCCTTTGCTTTACATCTCTCTCTCCTATAATGGAACTAAATTTGTTTTAAAAATGAAAGCAATTTGTCACAAAAAGTAATCATTTATAGCAATCACATTTATATCTTCTTTATTCTTTCTTGACTTGCAAAATCTGGTTCATACCTGAAACACTTATAAATACTCCCAAATAGTGTGACACACCAAATGAAGTGATAAACCACATGATTAAGTGCATACTAAAAAGAGAGCCAGACAAAGTACAATAATAAACACAAAAAAAACTAGAACATGCAACAAAAAACAGATAAACTACATAAAAAATATATCATTAAAATATCACCAAGGCATCTTAGCAGACAGCTGTATGAACAGACAATCTAGAAGTGTAAGCAGTTGAAGTATGGTCTTGGCCTACATTTACAACACAAACAAATAAAAGGATTCTACCTGTTTCTCACATCCTTGGGCCGGATTGGGTTAAGCACGCTGAAGGTGGACTTCATGGAATTGACTGAGGTGTTGTCTGACACCATGGCGTCCCAAAGCTGGCTGTCACTGAGGTCCTTTTGCAACTTATCATGCAGGCTCCCATTCCTATAATCCAAGCAATCCCTGTCAATCTGATTAGAGGTCCTTAAGGACATAGAGGTGATATTGTACTCCAGAGGAGGAAAAGCTCCTGTGGGCTGCAGTGGGGAAAGTATAATTTTGGAAGGTTTTGGATGCTGCCCTGATGGATGGTTTTGGCCAGGAGAACATCTGTCCTTCTCAGGGAAGCTGCTACATCGATCCCGGAATGGTGGGGAATGCCAGGCTTCTTGATCAGAATGACTCCCTCCAGAATTCTGGCCATTCTTTAAAACCATATGGCTATTTGGTGCAGGAAAAGTGGAGACTTCCCTAAGGGAGTCAGTCGAAGAGGTCATTTCGGCTGGGTCAGTGAGGCTCTCCTGACTGCTTCTCAGTCGTCTTCCCTTTTTCTTTTCCTCAAATGACATATTCCTACCTCCTTTAGCCACAGCAAGGGGCTTGGGAAGCAAGGGAGGATGAGGCATGTAGGGATGAAGTTTGTCTTGCTGCTGTTGCTCATCTTGAGAGGTTTGGAACACTTCATTAGACAACTTCTGGCCACTGAGCTGTTCTTTATTGGTTAAGCCATTTGACACTTCTATACTGAAGCTAGCTGTATCATTCCTGCAGACTACTCCTTCTGACTGAAATTCAACAGGTTGGAATGGGACAATGAGGTCTTCATTTTTATTCATCCTACTCTTCCACTTGTTTTCAGACACAAACAAGTGTCATTATTCTTAAGGGTTCACATTCTGGAAATACAGTAAACACAAATTACTCGCCCAACTTTTAACTATACAATATAATGTTCAATAGTTTAAATAATGAGTTGAAATTCAGGTATTTGAGGCCATTGCAAACAAAATAATGTGGATAATTAATCATGTTTGCTAGATAGAAAAACATGTATTAGCTTGTAATGCAACTAGTTATATATGAATCTACGATATGTTAGTCTAGATATGTATAGTTTACTCAGCAACACTACTGAATTAGCAAACTAAGGGCAGTAAGGGGGGTTTATTATGAAACAGCTTGCGAGCCATTCATTAAATCTGTATTTTGGTATATTTTCTTATGAAATAAGAACTCCGAGTTAAGAAATCAGAAGTGACAAACTGGAATCAGTTACAAAATAAGAACATCTAATAAAAAACATTTTTGCATACCTTTTTTTTAAATGATATAATTATAACTGTATTGGTGTCTATAAAACAAGTCAAAATATTCTACATCTGCTAATTTACCCTGAGGGATTATAGCCTTTCTCCTAAAAAACAGCCACAAGCACATAATATTATTAACACCTGTAGCTATTTGTTTACACTGTTATCTGCCTTGTTAGCTCATTTTCAATGTATATAAACACACAACTAGCATAACAAGCTAACGCCAGCGATGGGTCTGTACTCTGGCTCTCAATCACAGCAACACAGTGTGAAATAAAACAATTCGCATTAAAAACCTATGTTTAATACGTGTGTACTGGGAAATAAAACCATCGATAACAAAGTGCATCCCTTTACCTCTAGGCAGCTCCTCACATTACAGCAAACTTTTTTTACTTCCTTAGCAACACCCGACAACCGACAACTCACTGAAGCCGCCATTATACAGCTCTCTCACTGATATACGGGTTGCCAGGTCAATTCGATTAAAAAAAAATACGGTGAGGTTTTTAAATTATATACATCCGAATAACAGTAAAGAATAGCAAAAATCGTCCATGCGGTCGTATAAAATCTAATAGAGTACTACAATATGTATTAAAATTCAGGGAAAATGTAATTTGTAAAATGAGCAGAAAATAAATCTGTTTTTACCGGCGTCACAAAACAAATGGCAACCCTGAGAAACGCCATCCTTTGGTCTGTAAACATCTGACAGAAATTATTATTTATAACCACAGCACTGGCAGTGTTCATATTACATATATTATTATTATTATTATTATTATTATTATTAATCATAATTTTTGTAGTTTTTTATTTTATTTTAGTACAACCATTCTGAATAATTACCAAAATATAGTGTGCATTTGTTACAAAAACAATGAGGTTGTATAAAGTAAAATGAGGTTACATAAAGTTGTATACAGAGAATAGATTACAGTTTATGGATTAGTTTACTTTTACATTTTATATTTCAACGAAACATGTGCAATGTAAATGTAATTTTTCTTGGTCACAGTTTGTATGTAGGACAATGCTGTAGTGTATATCATGAGAGGGAAATGGTGGTAATTCAGTATATATAGAGGTGCTTCAGTATACCTGTAGTCTGTCGAAAACGTTCTTCTATTAACCTATAAATATCAGTTTATCATGCAAACCTGGTGCACTTGTGAAGCCTAATTCAGTTTATAGCATTTTTAATTGAACAGAGTGACGGTGCATATGCATGTGTGCTGTTTTCTCGTGCCTTTAACTGCCTTTCTACTGTTTTGTAGATTTAACCAGTGCCTTTAATCTTTCAGTGTTGTTTAGAAATGATCTTTTTTCAACATCTAAACTGTTTGTTAGTGTGAATCTATTCATCTTTAGTATTCTGGTCAGTGATGGACCGAAAGCCTTTCATAGGAACATTTATTACAAGATGAAAATACACCATGGAAGTTATGCTGGTCCGTATCAGGGCTCTGAGCACATAACATGTGTTTTATAAGAAAAATCAGCTATAAAGGAAGAATATTGCAATGAACTCTTATTGCTGTTCTTATTGCTGAGCTGAGCCAAATTCACTGAAAAGAGGCAGAATTCCCATTAAAATCTTCTTAATGGCATCAGCTTTGAACTTTTGTATTTTTACAGTTACTAATTTTCACATCAAATTATTTTTATTATACTGATTCACATCACATACAGAAAAGAGATGTCCACACCATGTTATAGAGTTATAAAAGTTTTTAGTTTTAGCAATCAAATTTATTGAATATCAGTCTTGTAGTGTAGCAAAATTGTGTCACTGTTATACTGCACTGCAGTCTTCTCTTAAAACATATTGTATTATAAATGTATCGTTGTATAAAAATAGGAAAGTATGAAATATATGTATGCCATATATAAATTGTTTGTAAAAGGTATTTCCAATAAAAGCTGTATGGGTGTGTGAGTTGTTAATCCTCTTTGTGCTCCTCTATTTGGTGCAGTAGGAGCAATGGGACAATAAAGAAAGCCGAACTGATGATGAAGCACAGCTCAGCACCGGCAAGCCAGTACACTGCAAAGGAAATACCACAACTGCTTAAATGTAAAGAATTACACATAGCACATTTTAAAAAAATCAAGACCAGGAAATGTTCTAGTCACCTGAGGAAGCCATAACTGGACCCAGTGCTCGAGCCAATGCACCCAGACTACGCAGGATCCCCATCACTGTACCCTTCTGACTCGCTGTGCCTAATTACAATCAAGAGATTTTTAAGGACTTTTTAAATGCACAGGATGGATAATGAGAATAAATTTATCTGTAGGTGTTAATTCATACAGTATATACAGAGAACTCATGCTCACCGTGACCAGATACTTCCGCCGAAAGACACGGTACAACAATGGCAGCCGCTGCAGAAAACAGAAATCTTATTGTTAGTCAAATAAATGTATTGTCCAGTAAACTGTCAATACTTAGAAAATAATAAAATAAATAAAAGCTAATACTTACCAAAGGAATAGAGAAACAGACCGACATAAAGCATTATTAAATTCCATGCTATTCCAAGGAGTATGAAGGCTGGAATGAGTAATAATACTGCCTGTAAAAATAATTGTCTGACATCATTGACATGGCGATGATTATTCCTTAAAAGCCATTGTAAATTATATTTAAATGTACAGAGTAATTTATGATAATTACTCCTTTCTTTAAGTACTAATTTACTCCTGTCTTTAAGTAGCCTTTAAAAGGTGTTACTCGTATATTTTGTTATGAAAAAAGAAAAAATAAGTTCTATGACACATAATACTCCTATCACTAGAAACAAAATAACACACAACATTCCTCCACACATAAAAATCACAGTTACTCATTCACATTTTTTGAACCATTTTTCATACACAGGGTCAGGGGGGCCTGGAGTCTATCCCAGGAGACTTGGGGCACAAGGCAGGGCACAAACAACACCCATTCACATGCTACGGACAATTTAGAGAGGTCACTCAGCCTACAATGCATATCTTTGAAGAAGGAAACCCGAATAAGCTTTAGGAAACAAACCCCACACATGCAGGGCAGAAGTATGATCAATTGTGGAGTTCTGGAGGGATGATCGAGTAAATTTTAATGCCAGGTGACATTGTAATACCAGACCAAATTAGCCATAAAAAACAAAATCCAGTTTACATGCAGATATGAAAAGAAAAAAAAACAGAATAATCATATTTACTGTACTCTCTCAGACTTACCATGCGGACCGTCCGGATCTGCTGAGCTGGTTGGATCCTGCGTGCATATCCTCCCTGGAATGTTGCCATGGTGATTCCAATGAAAAAGAACATCTTCCCCTGTTGCATGCTGTGAAAAAGAAACGTGCAATACCAATAAACTAAAATCTTGTTAGTAAATAATATAACAGGAATGTGTACTGGAAGATGTACAAAACCAGAAGGATCATAAACAATATATTCAAAGTGGTAGAGCTTACCTGGAAAACTGGAAGCGCTGGTGAGTTAAGAAGCTGAGTGTGAACTCAAGACCAGAGAAAAGGAAGAGGTATGTGAAGTACACCAAGCCTAGAACCTTAAGGCTGCGCATCCCTGATGTAGCAATGACAAGAAAATGTAATTAAATTAAAGCCACAGTGAGTTTTAAGAACAATAAGTAAGCTATTAAACAAGCATATGAAGCTAGGGACATGGGATTAAAATATACAGTGTGTAGCCTACGTTGTTTTGAAGGTGGGGCCTTTGTTCTTGTGACAGCAGAGAAGTTAAAAAGGGCCACTGGGCTGAGCAGGTCTCCTGTCTCATGAACGCTTGTGTGCTCTGAGGTGCCCTATGTTAAAAACAATTGTACTGTAACTATGATTCACTGATAGTATTTCATGCATCCACGAAAAATGAGCAATTATTCTTAATTTACTGAATCATGGTTCATAACAGTGCTTGAAATAATTATAATCATAACATGTTTGTTTTTATTTCTTGCCTTGTTCAAAGTCTCTGGAAGCATGTAAAAAATGAAGATCAGGTCTGCTACAGAAAAGAAAACTGCTAGCAGAGCAGGGCCTTGATAAAACAACTCAGCATCCACCGGTCTCAGTGCAAAGTAAGCTCCCATTAATGGGCCCAAAGTAAAACCCAAAGAGAAGGCAACACCAATCATTGCCTAGTGTGAAATCAGCACAAAAAGGAGCAGGTTAATAATTACAATTAACCATGTAAAAATCTACACGGTCATTCAGAGCTCACGTTGAAGACACAGTTGTAATTAAACTAATGACTCACCATCCCTCTGTTTCTTGCTTTAGGGCAAGGCAGGTCTGCAACAACAGCAGTGCAGAGGCTGACATTGCCCTTACAGATTCCTCCCACCACGCGAGACAGGAGAAAAACACTAAAGCTGTGTGAAACAGCCCACAGAATGTAGGAGAAAATCAGCCCAACCTAGACAACAAAGGGATTAATTACTTTTCAAATATCAGCACTCAAAGAGAACATGTGAACACTATTCAGAAGCTTTATATTAAAATTGTACTCCACTCACAGTAGTTAAAAGAAGCAGCGGTCTTCTGCCATACTGATCAGATGCAGCTCCTATCACAGGAGAGCAAATGAACTGCAGTAATGAGTAGAGTGAGCCAATCAGACCTATCAAGTGGAGAAAAAAAAAAGAAATGATTTGTTCACTGTGGTACACAAGCTGCTCAGGAAAATTTCAGAAACTAAAATTAATGTATACATTACCTCCAAAAAGTACACTGGTGTATTTTCTCTCCAAAGGAATTCCTACAATACCTCGGAACCAGTCCACAATGCTTTGTAGTGTCAGATACACACTATCCTGTTTTTAAAAAAAAAAAAAAAAAGCCCAAGTAAAATGATGTAAAATGCCCATTTCATTTCTATTTTCTCTACCAATTATTCTATACACGGTCATGGGGAGCCTCGAGTCTATTGCAGGAAACACCCTGGATGGGGTGCCAACCCATTACAGGGCACAATCAAACACACTTAAACGCTGATCAATTTAAAGATGTCACTCAGTCTATAGTGCATGTGTTTTTGACTGGGGGAGAATGGCCAGAGTAAAACCTTGAAAAGTTTGCTTGTTCTCCCTGTAATTCATGAATTCATGCCAGAATCAACCCCTGAACCCTGGAGGAAAATGGCAAGTTTGCTATGCACTGGGACACCATGACATATCATGTCAATGTGAATTTTTTGTTCCCTTGTGTTAATATAAACACTAAATAGCAGTTTAATCAGAGCAATCTAAATTTAAAAAACAAAAGATTACCCTAAAATGACATGTGATTACACTTTAGAACAGCAGATCCTGAATCTGACTTGGTGTTTGGAAAAAACTAAATTTAATATCATTTATCTAAAAAAAAAACTCTTTTAAAAAGGTTGCTAAAGCCTCACCTCTTGCACCAGCACACTTCCTCTACTCTTGTGCAAACACACACAACTGAACCAGGCAACTATTCACAGTTAGTGCAAATAGTTAGTTTTGGCATTAAATGGTAATATGGAAATCTCCTTAAAAATGTTAATGATTTTATAGTAAATCCATAGAAATTATTGGTTTGATGTACACGTTGATGCAGACAAAATGTTTAAAAATGACTTTACATGCAAAACAGAATACTATATACATTAGCAACAACACCTATCAGGTATTCTCCAAATACGAGTATAATAAAGAGAAGGCTTACCCCTGTTTGACTGTAGTGATCTAAGATAGAAGGGAGAAGGGGGAGGATTACTGTGAACCCCAGCAGGTCGAGTAGGAGAGCAAGAAACACCATCCGATTGACTCTGGAAGAGTGTGTGTCCTCTGGAGAGCTCTTCTCTCCCGCCATCACTCTTCACTTCACTGGCCTCCTCAAAAATGAAGAGCTTTAGAAGATCCTCAAAGCATATCCTGTGTTCACTGAGATGACACAGCTTTTGATGAGAATAAACAAGATAATAAATAAGTGCAATAATAAACCTGAAAAACTCCTTACTCGCAATCTTGGTATTATATTAATAAGGAAGTCCTGAGGGCTCTACCAGGAAATACTCTGTGATGCTTAAATGTCAACAAAGTCACTGTTACTGTTGTATTATTCAGGGCCTAATCTACTTTTTCATAGTCCATATTTTACTAATGTGGTGTACTTGCAGCTCTAAACTTTTTTTTGCAGCTCTAAACTAAATTTACTTCTAAAAGTATTAATGCCTTGCTGTCCTCATTCATGCTATACTATAACAAGTGGAACATTTCTGGGCTTACTCAAGTCATTTAAAGAAGAAGAAAAAAACACTTATTTAGCTTGTAGTTTGCTTGCACATAGAAATAGTTTTTCATTTTTACGCATGTGTGACCTTTAAGTAGCTTGTGAAACTATAAATATATAATAAAGTTCCCTAATTCCCAAGACTGAGCACAGTGCACCAATTTCACCTTAAAGTAGACAAAAATAACATTCAGTAACATTAATGCTGGATATAAACTAGACCACTGTTCAACACATGAAGATGAAGGCAAACCGACACTGGAGACAGTTGCCTGTTGCGCACTGTCTGATTCGGCCACATGTATTTACCTAGTAAAATACTGCGTGTTGTTTAATGACGATTACCTTCAGCAGCTGTCTCTCTGTCCTGAGTGAATGGATGCACAGAGTCACTAGCACGTCTCTATAACAAACAGCGCACTTCCGCACTAGACATTAAGGCGGATTACGCGCACTATGCTGTAGACTTGTACACGGTTTGGAACGCAGCCTCGTTCAGCCAGGAAACGGTGTCCGGTTTCAACGTGTTTGTGACACAAAAGAGGAAGTTTGAGAGTATAGAGATTTATGTGTGAGCATAGATATCAAATGCATATGAAAATATAAACTATATTTAATGTATATTTTGTATATTTAAACACTTTATATTTTATAATCTCATGCAACAGGAATACTGTTAAAATATAGACTTTGCCATTCAGTAGAACAAAATACACAATCAAATAAATAGACAGACAGACAGACAGACAGACAGACAGATAGATAGATAGATAGATAGATAGATAGATAGATAGATAGATATATAGATAGTTTATCAATCAATTATGCAATGTTTTTTGTATATTAATAACCTTCCCTTGGAGTTGATTTAGGTACATTTTTATATATACAACTTTGTATTGTAGTTTGGTCAACAGATTAACATAATTACTTACTTTAAATTGTGTATTGTAGTCTACTGTATACATCATAATTTTGTTGATCTTTGCTTTTTTTTTTAAATAAAAATAAAAAAAGATTTAGGTGAATGTGTTAATAGTACCAAATTGAAAGAAAAAGACTTTCTATATAAATTACTTAAGTTCTACCAAATATTTACTGTAATGTATAGACATGCCCACGTGAGGGCGCTAAAACAACAGCGTGCTGTAGTTCAGGGTCATGAGCTGTTTACTATAGTAGGTCATTTATAGATTCATTTGAAGCTGGATATAGGTTTGTTTATTTATTTATTTATTTATTTTTTACAAAGTCATTTAAAGTGTAGCAGAATAATTCAGATTTTATTTTAGGCTACAATTCAACGTGCACAATGAAAATAAAAGAAACATAACAATTTAAATGTCAGAAAATATTTAAACAAGATGCATGAAGTTAGTTACAATGTTTTATATATAATATAAATAACAGCATACCTTTTATGATTATAATTACATATTTAAAGTATAACTGTAAGCATTATTTTTCTTCATCGGAACCCAGTAGCAATTCAGTGTTTCCGACGGGACAATTTACATGCAGCACACCTTCATCTTACCTGTCAACATTATTGTAAGTCAGAAATATCGTTCATC
Source organism: Tachysurus fulvidraco (assembly GCF_022655615.1). NCBI lineage: Eukaryota > Metazoa > Chordata > Actinopteri > Siluriformes > Bagridae > Tachysurus > Tachysurus fulvidraco. The sequence goes on from NC_062526.1 coordinate 10,287,439, forward strand.
AGACATGCATTACAGTATTTATTTTTTTTAACCATTTTTTTATAACTATGTATTTATTTATTCATCGGCGTGAAACAGCATGTTAACTGTGGTAGCTGTTTAGCAAATGTAGCTGTTCATTAATCTCGTAGCTTTTGGACAATGTACAGAATATATTCAGTAAACATATTAATAAATTAGCATAAATTATTTGAATGCTGAATGATTCAAAATTGAAGATTATAAGAAACTGCTATATTTGCTGTTATATGTTACAAACCAAAAATTATTTAAATGAATTGTACTGTTAAATATAGTTAAGTGTTCGTTACTAACTTAATTTAAATATGGGCTAAGACCTGCAAGTCAGGTGGTTCTTTCCATAATTATAAAATTATTATTAATAAGATGTTTAATTTCTGTAGTACCTTTTTTACACCAAGGACACTTTTCAGTTGTATAAAAGTAAAAACACTAAAACACTAAGAAATACAAACTACAAAATAATAAACAAAGCGGTAAAAGCATTTGAATGAAGAGATTCTCCACGTTTATTTATTTATTTATTTATTTATTCATTCATTCATTCATTCATTCATTCATTCATTCATTCATTCCTTATGTATTAGGTGTCCAGGACATGTAGGCTTCACCTATTGTCACATCAATGGAGATGATGTGTACCAAGATACTGAAACTTCTCAGCTCACATCCACTACGGAGACTTCCATCACAGGCTTGTTACACTAGTTTTACGACTGTCCATAAGGACAGGAGAGATTTTAGCACAGTTTCACTTGCATCAGGGGCATGTGTTATCAAGAGAGACTTTCAGAAACTGAGAAGGGGTTTGTCAGAATTCCCTCACTATTGTCTTAACAACAAAAGATCTTTCAGCTTGAGTCCTGCAGGGATAGTAAATGCATCTCCGGCGTCTGTTCAGCCGTACCTCCGCTTAATGAGATTGGACAAACCTATTGGTGAGCTTATGTAAAGCATCCACTTACACGGTCTGATTACATTATCCGGACGTCACAGAAGCTCACATCACCTCAGCAATATTATACATTTCTTACTGATTGTTCTATGGGCTATGTGTTGGTAGGGACATGGCTGCTGTATCTGCCGTGTACATGGAGTATCGGGCTGGCGGCAGACCCAGGCTGTCTGCCTGACCTACACATGCTTGCACTGTTTGGGACTGGAGCTTTGCTGATGAGAGGAGCAGGTTGTACTATCAATGACATGTGGGACAGAGACTTTGACAAAAAGGTATTCTTATATGCACGAACAGAATGCCTTTATTGTACGATAAAATATAGCAATCTATAAATATAAATCAAGTGTGTTTGAAGTTCATAAATTATTTTGAATGTAATATAGTGTTTCCATAACTAAAATATGCACTATATAAAGTAGTAAGTCATGGAACTATTGGCACCCTTTGTGAAATTCTGTTTAAAAATAAATGGGGTTATTAATAGTGTCTGTGTTCAATTAGCTCAATCTCACATTGAAAGTTTGAATGAAAATCCACAGGTGTCAGAATTTATTAATGTTTTGGTATTGATTGGTAAAAGTGTAAGTATTGATTGTAGTCTTTTGTTACCTTCTGCTCTTCAGGTGTCCCGGACAGCCATGCGACCCATCGCTGCCGGACAGATCTCTCAGTTCCAAGCACTGGTCTTCCTGGGAGGTCAGTTAAGCTTAGCCCTTGGGGTGCTGCTGTGTCTCAACTATTACAGGTATTTCACTTATCTTCTATTGTATATTAGCATACATTTACATTTATGGCATTTAGCAGATACCCTTATCCAGAACATTTCATTTTATTTCTATGAGGGTTAAGGTCCTTGCTTAAGGGCTTTGGACTCACAACCTTCTTATTAGTGTTCAGACATCTTAACCCCTGAGCATACCTGCCCATTACCTTCTAATTAAAAAAGGTTTTTATTTTGATTCTATTTTGATTAACCTTTTTATTCACTTTGGATTTACTTTTTCACCTATCAGATACTCAGTCAGTGATGTCAGTACACAAACACTGTATAACATTTTGTCTGTTTCAGCATAGCCCTGGGTGCCGCCTCGTTATCGCTGGTCATCACCTACCCTTTAATGAAAAGAATAACATACTGGCCTCAGCTTGTCTTGGGTATCTTCTACAAAACGCATATTTCCTACAGTAAATCCACTCTGAATGACTCAGATATTCAGCATCAAATTCTGACTAGATTTTTTTAAGTTCTCATTTTTTAAACTTTTATAATGTTCACTACATTATGCACAAATTCATCTGGAATGGAAGTGAAGCCACTTTTTTTTTAATGCTTCATCTCTATATAAAATGAGTGATGCAGCAGCACATAAGTCCTTTAGCCTGTCCAGATATCTTACCCTCTCTCACATCTATACACTCTGCCTCAGACACATCAGCTTCCAAAGCTTCAATTCAATAACACCGGTAATGCCATCATAGTAGTCCCATTGTAGATCACTAACTAGCCTTTGCTCTCTGCATTCTGGATGTCTGGGTGAGTGTTTGTTGTCTTCACTGCTTCTAAGTTGGATTTCACATTAATGTGACAAATGTCATTGAGAAAGAAACACAACTGCTCATTTTTCATAGGATTAACAGTGATATTCATGTTACAAACTTTTCAATATAATCATCATCAAATGTTTTTCAGGGTGGACTTTACTTTGACATTACTCTGTAAATTATTTTAATACAATACATTAAAAGCTTAAAAGTCATTTTTCTTTACAGGTCTTACCTTTAACTGGGGAGCTTTGCTTGGCTGGTCAGCCGTGATGGGATCATGCGACTGGTCTGTGTGCCTGCCTCTGTATTTCTCCGGCGTGATGTGGACGCTGATATATGACACCATCTATGCTCACCAGGTACGTTGTAATTTATTACATTGTAAATTGATGATTGACTAGCAGTGTATCTGGATCGTGTAGAATGAATTTGAGGTTTGGGGGTGGTACAGTAGCTTAAGACCTCAGAATTCTTATAGGAAGCTGACACTGCTGGGCCCAGAACTGCTCAAGATAAACGTAAGTAAACCATGTCATTTCTTGACTGAACAGGACAAAGAGGATGATGTTAAGTTGGGTGTGAAGTCCACAGCTCTAAGGTTCCAGGAACACACCAAGCCATGGCTGAGTGCTTTCACTGTGGCCATGTTGTCTGGATTAATCCTGGCAGGAACTAATGCAAACCAGACAATGCCCTACTATGTCACCGTTTCTGCAGTTGCTCTTCATCTAGCGCAGCAGGTTAGTATAATTCAAAATGTGACTTTTTTTATTTAATTGTATTTTTTGTAATCTGTTACAATTTATTTGTATTTTTCCTCTGTCAAATTAAGATGAAGTAATGTTAAAAAGTAAGGTCTAAAAATTTTCTTTCCAAATTTTGTGATTACAGATCTATTCTTTGGACATCAACAAGCCTGAGGATTGCTGGAAGAAATTCGCTTCGAATCGTAATTTAGGACTTTTGTTATTCTTAGGAATTGTTCTTGGCAATTTCTGGAAGAGAGATAATAGTCGAGATAAAACTATTAAACATGCTTCCTAGTACAAAAGTATTTCTTTATACATAAGAATTTTTCTTAGTCATTATCACTCCTTTAAAACATATTTTATTTTATTAAATAGGGAAGTAATTCATTTAAAAAATTAGAAATTGTTATATGTTTATTTAAAAAAAAAAAAAAAAAGAGACATCAAGTTACATCTACATACACCCAAAACAAATCCTTACACATTTAAAGATTTTTTTTATACATGGAATAAAATATATAACAAACCTCTGCGAGCTTATTACTAAATCAGTTTGAATAAGTTGTTTTAGTAGACCTAAAGAGAGGATTATAGAATGTGCAGAAGAGGAAAACCAAGTGAAATTAAACACAACTGAAGAGGAGAGATTACATGTGCTGAAGAGGAATTATTTGGAGGAAGTGAATGGTTGCTGGGAGAAGGTCACGAGGATGCGCACTCCTCATATGGAGATTCATAGGCATCCATGGGAGGGCAAGTGCACATGAGATGCTGGTCGCCATAGAGGTCATCAATCCTCGAAATTGAGGGCCAGAACTTAGTTTCGGGTCTCACAAAAGGCTGCAATAAGACAAAAAAAAAAGTTAGTTTAAGTTGTAAATTTATATATATATATATATATATATATATATATATATATATATATATATATATATTTATTTATTTAATAATCATAAGATATCCTACCATGGGGAATGCAGCAGCCTCTCTAGAGTAAGGTCTGTCCCATGTGCTTGAGGCAATACATGCCAGAGAATGAGGAGCCATCTGTGTACAACACAACTCAGATGAATTCACTTTCTTGAGCTTTTATGGCTAACTGTTGCATTGTTTCATTTATTTAAGGATACTTAAAGCTTATAGCACAACTATACTGTGTACCTTTAATGGGTTCACTCTAGAATCCATCCTGCCTGACTCAATGTCTGCAATTTCCTGTCGGATGGCCAGCAAAGAGTCACAGAAACGGTCAAGCTCAGCCTTGTCCTCTGACTCGGTGGGCTCAATCATTAGTGTTCCAGACACAGGCCATGACATGGTAGGAGCATGAAAACCTATAAATGTTTAACATTTTATTAACAGTTAATACTTGTAGATAATTAACTACAAAGGATAAGTTGTGTTAGCGCTTCTCAGATGTTTGTCATCCTGTACCGTAATCCTGGAGTCTTTTGGCAACGTCCACTGCCTCGATGTTGGCCGTCTTTTTGAACGGTCGAACATCCAATATGAATTCATGAGCAACAAAACCTGTAAAGAAAACAGGGTTGTCTTTTAGAAAACTTAAAAAAAAAGTACTACCTGCAAATTAAATGCCATTTTATTGATCAAAACCATTGTTCACCTTTAGAGCCCCTGAACAGGACCTTGTAATGGTTTTCTAGTCTCTTTGCCATGTAGTTGGCATTTAGGATGGCCACTTCTGTTGCATGCCTTAGGCCATTAGCTCCCATCATCTAGAAAAACATTACATTGTTTATTAATATCTGTTATTATTTATATATATATATATATAAATAATAGCTTTTCTTCCAGGCTGACAATCACATTACCTTTATGTAGGCCCAGGAGATGGGAAGGATGGCACTAGAACCCCAGGGGGCAGCACTGATTGTGCCTAGAGAACTAGTTTTGCTACACTGCATGTTCACCACTGGGTGGCTTGGCAGGAATGGGGCCAGATGCTCTTTCCTGAAACACAATAGTAATACCTTTAAACTTAAAAGGAGGAAATGAAATGTACATGAAGTCCAACATCTTAAGGTCAATGTATATATTTATATTTGTTACGGACCATGGTGTATGTGAGCAAGAATAAATAAATCCACATAATTCTACTTAAAGGAAATCAAAGCTGAACAGATCGTACTGTGGAAGTGCTGGAAATGAAAGCTAGGTTTATGGCATTTGGCAGAAACCATTATCCAGAGTAACTTTTTTTTCTCATTTTATACGGCATTTGAGGGTTAAGGGTCTTGCTCGGGGGCCCAGCAGTGGCAGCTTGGTTGAACTGGGATTTGAACTCTCAAACTTTCAATTAAACCGTAACCATTAAGCTACCACATCCCCCTTTTCCCCTTTTTCCTCCATTTCCCCTTATTATTATTATTAGGCATATCTATTGCATCTGCATCTATTCTAGCTAAATTTGAACTTACACTCCAATTGGACCCATTCCAGGCCCTCCACCTCCATGAGGAATACAGAAGGTCTTGTGAAGATTCAGGTGAGAAACATCTGCTCCATAATCTCCTGGCCGACACAATCCCACCTGGGAGAAATACAAATTTTAATTATATGACAATGTTTATTGGAATCTCTTGACTCCTCCCAGGCAAGTTCAAGCAGTCTCAACAGATGTTTCTCACCTGTGCGTTCATGTTTGCCCCATCCAGATAGACCTGTCCGCCATTCTCGTGAATTAACTCACACACCTCACTAACGTTCTCCTCAAACACACCATTAGTTGAGGGATATGTGATCATTATAGCAGCCAGGTTTGCTTTGTGTTTATCAACCTGTTGATGAAAAAGTTGACAAAATATTACATATGCAAAAATATATGAACAGCAGTGCTGTGTTATAAAGCAAGTACTTGTTATAGACTGAAGATTTTATAACCTCCAACACATCGGGACTTACTTCCATACCTTAAAATGAGAATATTTATGCTTTACCCAACAGCATTTTCCCAGGATACTTATATTTTTTTCTTAATAGTAAAGGTAGCAAAAAATGGCAGCTGGACCAGTCTGTGCATGGAGGCGGAGTCAATAACAGAGACAGCGAAAATGGAACACCACCAAACAACAAGATTCCTATACAGTATATAATCTTTTACCATTGCCTTCAGATGAGCCACGTCAATGCTGCCATCTTTGCCCACCTCCACAACCTGGACTTTCATGCCAGCCATCTGAGCACTGGCAGGGTTTGTTCCATGAGCAGACTTCGGAATCAGACACACCTGAGATTTAAAACACAACGCAAGCTTAGACATTTTTAAATCTGTGTGGACATTTTTTATGGCATTTAAAAGTACACCTTTCAAATGGTTACTGTGCTAAATAAATGTTTTGTTTTTATAAACTGTGCTAAAAATAGTAAGCACACAATTATCATAAAAAACAGGAAGCAATAAAGAGGTGTCTTATAAAGAGGTGTAAAATTGTATTAACCACTTGGGAATTAAAGCCTTTTTGTTAACACAGTCCCTCCATTTAAATTGATTCTTTTCAAATAAATGCAATACAGAAACCTGTTCATGCTTCATGATCACTAAAGGAAAACTAAACGTCAATGCCCCTGAGATTATTCCCCTTTTTTTGAACCACCAAATATGGAATTTTGCATGGAAGCAAATTACTGCAACCTCCTGAAATGTGTTATATTTTATTTGCTCAACCATGGCAGTTTGGACCTTGGCTGTTTCAGGTGTACTGTCAACTAAGATGTACTTTCAAGTGAGGTGTTCAAATTCAGATTGCAAAGCAACAAGAGATACAGATTATCTAGTACACACTGTTTCTTCCTCTGTTTCATGCTACCACCTTCTACTTGATTATTCATTAATTCATTGACCCTTTATACAAATCAGAAGAATCTCAGTACATTACAGTTCACGAGTTATATGTATAATCTATCAGCTGAACTTACATTTACAGCTACAAGTTTATCATAATTATAACATCAGTTATTACCAAACTGAACTGGCTGTTGTGTAATACTGCTGTTCTCTATTTCCCGGTACCATTTGTCAAGGGGCAATCATCTGTAAAGGTTTTATCTGTTCCCAGCTAGTCATGACTTTCCTTTTGTTCTGTGACTTCATCAACTGATGTGGGTTCTGTTTTAGATTAGTTACCTATTGGCTACAAGTATAGACACTCACACTTCTGTGGGATTCTCCTTTGGAGTTCAGATAAGCTTTGATAGCAGCCAAGCCAGCATACTCTCCCTGAGCACCACTGTATGGAAAAGCAAAACAGCGTTCAGGCTGGCACGCAATTCTGCCTCAGCAGATCATAGTTCAAAGGTCTTAAAGACAATTTCTCAATGAGGATAAAGTGCAGCATAAAAAAAAGTGTGTATTAAGTGTTAATCAGCCTGTACTTGTGTTGTCTTAAAATTCACCAAACATTAACAGACATCATACCAAAGAGCTTTTAATTGCTAATTGTTAAAAAACTCTTCAGATGTGTTAGAATTTCTATAGTATCAGCACATTCATAGTGACTCATATGGCAGACAAGCTACAGAACTTAAGACTAATTATAAGAGGATTAAAAGCTGAGACGTTATCAGTAAGGAGACATTTATTTAACATTTATGGAAGTTGTCCCTAGTGTCAACAATTTGTTAGGATAAAAATAAGTTTTACAAGAGAGCACTTAATGGTTTTTCAGTAACGTGACAATATGTGTCTTTTTCTCTTATGAACTTCAAGAAATGGAAAAAAATTGGATTGGACAGCAATTCAGCAATTGGACAGCTTTTCTTCAGTGAAAAGAAAATTGAAATAATTCGCAAGTTGCTGTTCGGTCTTACCGTTACAGGGACATAATCAGCTTTGGGGCGGTAACACATCACACAGTCCTATTTCATTCCTTCCTCAATTGACTCAACTATCCACAGGAAGAGCAACTGTTCTGCTGGCACTCAGGCTTTATTTTAGGACTATGCTTTTGATTTGTGCAAAGTTGTCCAAGGAAAAATTTAAATCAAAGCCATTTACTCACCATTCTGTAAAGAATAACTATTATATAATTCAGAATCAGAAAGGTCTTTATTGCCAAGTATGTTTTCACATATGAGGAATTTGTTGTAGTACAGGAGCTCCACAGTGTAAACAGAATGGCAATGATAAGAAATGAACACATATATAATAGACAGTTGTATGTACAGTGGAAAAAGAAAATGTGCAAATTGAAGTATAGATGTGCAAATTCAAATATAGATGTATTCCTTGATATAACAGAGTTTTACTTTATCTAAAACACTGACTACCGCAGTTTGTAATCTTTGTTATTCCCTAGTGACTCTAATCACTGCAAACATTACCTGTTTGGTTGAAAAGAGATCTTGTCATATCCTGTGATCTCACAAAGATCCTTTTCCAGTTGTTGGAAGAGCTTCTGATAACCCTCTGCTTGGTCCAGTGGCACAAAGGGGTGGATGTTAGCGAACTCCCGCCAGGTGATTGGCTGTCAGTGAGGTAAAAAAAAGCAGTTTCATGAATGAGCTGGTTGAGTGAGGGTCAACAAACTGGAGAGAGCAAAGAAACTGTGAATCGACTGGCCATTCAACAAAACAACGGACTACACATTCCTAAGCATGTAGGGTACAGGGTCTTGGTGATGGTGCACATTCTTATGTCCGAGCCAAACGTAACCTTGACAACGTTACCGAGACTATCCACGATTGTCCTGCGTAAGCCAGAATAAGCATGACTCACCATGAGTTCAGAAGAGCTGTTCAGCTTCATTGTACAGGATCCCTGCATTTGAATACGGTTTCAATTAGATGTTCGCAGACATAATGTGATCCAATACATATTCAGATCTGTCTTTATGTTACTTACCAGTGGAATCATACTGTGTACAAGAGAAATGTCTTTATTCTCCAATCTTTTCATATAGCGTACAATGTTGGTCTCCGAGTGATAACTGAAAGTGAAAAACATCAATAAATTACCAATGTGCTTAGAGGAATAAAACTAATCTAAATCACACTGTACTGAAGTGAAAGGGAAAAGTAGTCTGGCTGGTCCTTCAGTGTGATAAAGCATTCTAAATCATATGACTCAACACACAAGCCAAGATTACAAAATATGCAGAAACAAAGTTCTGTGGTTTTAGAATTTTAGGTAAATCCATCTTCAGGCTATTCAGGAAATTCTAATTACTATCTTGCAGTTATTGATTAACTGTAAAAGAAATCAGTCAGCTATGAAGTTCTCCAGACAGGCTTTGGAACATTACATAACATGCACTGTAATATCGGGTTGTCTGATTTATAGCTGTGTTTTGTCCGGTCACATCCTGTCCTAATTACAAACAGCCTTTCCACTGTGTTTTGCAATACTGGACGTTATCCTGAACATCTATGCTTTGCAAAATTGTCAACATGATCAGTAAAATTAAAATGATGTGGATGGTCAAGTAATTATTTAGCATAGCTAGAACACTGATATTTTCCCAAACATTGCAGGTTTATTAGGTATTAGCTATTCTGCCATGATTCCACATCCACTGAACAATAAGGCATGAATTCTTCACATGAATAAATATTTAATTAGCACAGTTAAGCTGAAAAACTCATCACAGACCTGTTGAACACTGGGTGGGTAAGGAAGTTGCTGGTTCTCTTGAAAGGACTTGCTAGAAGGCCTTTGGGTCTCTCACTCATTTTTTCAGCAATAAGTTCCTGAACCAGAAATCATCACAGTAATGTATCAGTCACTGTTTAATGCTGCTTGCAAGTTATCATAGATCTCATGTTTGGCTGCTCTTGGATACTCACAGCAGAGGATTCACATCCAAACACCCACAGCAGGTCATCCAAGTCCTTCTCTGTAATGGTCTCATCCAGCGACACGCCAAGCTGAAACCGTTCAAATAAAACTATTTTAAATATTCAAAAAAATCCTTTAATAGGAATGTATACAGTCATAACTATTCAGTGAGTGTATTCCTTAACACACTGCAAACTTACCATGCCATCACCATAGATTCGTAGATTGATCTTGCGTTGTGCAGCCTTCTCCAGTATGTCTTTGGCAGCAACACCACAATGAACCTTCAGAGTGTCAAAAAACAATTCATTCTGGAGCTTGTGTCCAGCCCGGATCAGTCCTGTAATGGCAGGAACATGATTGATAAGTCTCAGTGACATTCATGGAAAATTCTGACTTGTGTATCAAAGAGAAATGACTGATGACAAACCCTCAGCAAGAATCAAGGTTGATTTGTGAGTCCTTTCAGCAATGTGTCTTAGGCCTTGTGGCCCATGGTACACCACATACATAGCAGCCATGTTTGCCAAAAGAGCCTGGAGGTCATATTGAGTTACACATGAGTCACTCACTCTAATTATGGTGGCATATTGCATTATTTAGTGCACTTCAGTTAGAGATTTGCACCTGAGCTGTGCAAATGTTGCTTGTAGCTTTGTCTCGGCGAATGTGCTGCTCTCTGGTCTGTAGAGCTAAACGATATACATCTTTTCCAGCAGCATCCCTGTGAATGAGATGGAATGAGGATTTCAGTTATGCATATAACAATTTATATGAACTTTTTGTTATCTTGATTACAGAGGCACCATTTTTTTTGTATGCAACTATTTAAAAGTCTCTGCTTTAAAAATGGGGAAATTTTTCACTTTAGCACTGTTAACAGTTTTGACACTAATAAGATTGAATTCAGCCAAGAAGAGCTTAGAAATCACAATTTTGGGTGCATGGTGTTCAAATCCTATTAACAGAAATTCAGGAAATAACAGTCAGCAATTATGAAAGCTCACCTTGTGACACCAACCATCCTTCCTGGCATCATTCTGACCAAGTTCTCCTTGACTGAGAAGAAGGCAGCATGAGGTCCTCCATAGCAGAGAGGAACTCCAAAGCGCTGGGAGCTACCCAACACAATGTCCACCCCAAATTCACCAGGTGGGCGCAAGACACAAAGCGCCAGCAAATCGGTAGCACAACAAGCCAGAGCCTTTAATTGGAATATAATGGAAAGCAAATTAATAAATGTTATAGCAGATAAACAAATGGAAGGATTTTAAAAAATAAAATATCAGTGACAGATGTATCAGAACATCTGGAAACTTCTGAAAAATGATTTTTCCTGCAATTGGAAAGTTAGAGAAACTTTCAGGACATTCTCAACCCTGATATGTAATACATACCCCACCCTTATGAGCCCGATCCACAAGTTCAGAGAAGTCTTCCACCCTGCCTTCAGTGTCGGGGTATTGGAATAGAATGCCACACACATCTTTTCCACTGAAGTCCATCTCATGGGGCAACTTCAGCATAGTCTTCACTCCGATGTAGCTACAAATTACAAAGGCCAACAATTACTATAAACTGCTCTTTATATACATACTATATGCTTTAAATCAATAGTGTGTCTCAATCAAGGTGATGTACTTCGCTCTGGTCTGCACCACTGCAATGGTCTGTGGATGACAACGGGGATCAATGTAGAACGTACTTCTCTTGTTTTGCCTGCAGACAAAAATCAATCAAATGAGCCGCATGGGCAAGTAGATTAAAGCGCAATATTACTGATGTATTTTGGTGGCTGTTCTTTCTCCAAGTCTTCTAACCTGTGGCAGAGCTGCATGGCTTCAGCAGCAGCAGTGCCTTCATCCAGCAAGGATGCATTGGCCACTGCCATACCAGTGAGGTCACACACCATGGTCTGGTAATTGAGCAGACTCTCCAGACGACCCTGTGCGACCTCTGGCTGGTACGGAGTGTACTGGGTCACCCTGTGAAGAGGAAACGTTTTAAAAGTAATGATATAATTTAAAATGGCAGTCATAAATTGTATTTTAGCCATATTATGCAGTTAGCATGTATAGCTTGTACTTTTAGGCTCCCTAAAACCATCTAAAAACAATTTGCCAGATTTTGCATGCAATATGCATAACTCTCTTAATAAATAACTGAAATTTGGCATTTGAATAACAAGCAGAAAGGGATTATGAGGACACACCATCCAGAATTTTCCAGAAGATTTCTCTGTATGGCAGGGGGCACTGAGCAGTTGTAATAGCCCATTCCAATATAGGACCGCCAAATCTTGTTCTTGGAAGCAATATTTTGGAGGGAATCAAGAATTTCATTCTCACCTGTGAAGAGTGAAGATCATTTTAACCTTAATGTTTAAAATAAAACATTTTTTTTATTTAACACGTAGAAAATTTCAACAAAATATAGTATGCATTTACACGAGGAAGGATTTACTTAACATGCTCTGTTGCACATGAGCAATTCTCCCATGTGACTCCACTGTGGCAAATAGCTAACCATAAATTTAACCCAACTTGACATTCAGAAAAATGCATGAATAAGGCCTTTGAGACAAGCTTTTCATAAAATGAAAAACAGCACACAAATGAATGTCTAGTCAGCTGTTGTATAATGTGTACTTATTCAAACAGCCGATTCCTTTTTTCTAATATCGGCATGTCAATATTTACATTAAAATCTGTGGAACTGGTTATTATTAATCATGGGTGAGAAAGATGGGCACATGTTGGCTGTTTCTTGGTAGAGTTCAGAGCTAGTTCTAAATCAAGTTCTAAATTCCAGCATTGTGGAATTCCCAAACATTGTGGTGCAGCTTAGTAACACGGCAACTCAGCAGAGCATGGACAATACGGTAGTAGACTGAGGCCCACACATTGAGCACACCCCCATGCAGCAATATATAATAGATTCAGGATTTGGAAAGACTTATTTCAGCCTTGTTCCAACTTGTTTTAACTATGCAACATACTGAACAGCATATTTCATGCTGAAAGATTCTCATCACGCCATTATAAACCTCTCACACTGAAACACCAAATATTCTACAAGATGATTTTTTATGGATATTAACAGATTTGGATCATCACATTTTAGCCCTTTTTAATTGACCTGGGATAATTACATTTGATACATAACATGCCACAGCTGGCTAAATTGCAATGTGTCATATGTAGGTAGACTTTTTAAATCAGTTTCCATTTTTCATCTTGTTCATGAAGGTTATATCTATTGTTCATGTTCAAACCTCTTGCTGGATTTGCAAAGCAAGCTTTGGGCAGTTGAACCAGCAAAATCCAGTATGGGGTGTATCCAAAATCCCCCATGGAGCTCTTCAGCATGGCTTGCTTTATTACTACAATACACACACAGAACTGACATCTGTGTACTCACTAAATAGATGCTCACTTAACATAACGACCCAAATCATTGCGTGAAGTAAGCTCTTACTGACATTACACAAAGTTCTTCTACGTAATTATGATTAGGAACGTCTATGTTTGCACATCTTTCATTATGTTTTAAATGCAAACAACTCTAAATAACCGAGCACTCTCTTCTACCAGGTATAATTTACAGTATATATAGAATACCTAGTACACACACAAATAATATAGATAAAAATGAATAATTATAAATGAATATATATAAATAATTATTATTATAAGTAATAAGAATTTATAATATTAATTATTTAATAATTACTTAATTAAATTCATTATATTATAGTTACTTAAATACTTACAAGGGGCAAAATACCACAGTAAAACGTTATTTTACATGAATGAGCCAACACAATTGAACAAATAGGAACAAAAGATTGCGTTTCTTATCAAGTTGGAAATCAATCCTTCCTATTCTGAGCTGTATGTACAGAACATGATTACTGGAAACAGGTTAATATGAAGCGCGCGCGCGCGTTGCGCCACTGGTGCACTGAGATATATGTGATGTGATGTAATGTAAAGCTGACGCTAACCAGCTCAAACTGGACTTGTGCTCCAGCAGCTCGAGCTGAACTTTACACTCAGCTTGACATCCCACTGGCATAAAGGACTGAAGGGGCGGCAAGAAGTTCGGGGTTCTTGCAAAAAAACAACTCCAAATATGTGCAAAGGAAGACTACACAGTAGAAAACAGCCAGCCTGGCTATTGGCACACAGTGAGCGTGCAGCCTACATTCTGCTACAGACACAGCTTTTTGTTTGGATCCGGTTTGTCAAAAAAAATCCCACGTTCAGAGCTCTTAAATGATCTTGAAACATGTGCGTACACACAATAAACGCGCCACAAACCCATCCAATCTTTATCTCTACCATGTCTACATTAAATCATTAAGTGATTCAATTACAACAACAAACCACACGTGCTTTCTTTCCTGCCTCGCGCACAGTCCTCTGTTGTATAGCCAAAGAGTGAAAACTTACACACTGGGTCGTCCATTTTCAGGCTCCTTTCCAATCGAATAGATGATGGGATTGTGTTTTCTATGAGCTCTGATATGGACTGAAAGCAAACAGATCAAACAAATCATGTGCATCACACGTCAAGCTGAACTTTCAATAACTTTACTCATTGCAACAGGAGGAAATGGAGAAAATAGGTATAAAGGTATAAACATTAACATAGGTATAAAGATTGCAGTAATTTTTTTCTTTTTTTACAACTCACCCCAACTCGGAGAGTGTTGAGCATCTCTTTCTTCTCTTTGTCACCAGGTCCAATGTGTCTTTCTGAAAAATCATCATGTCTCGGCATTATTCTGTCAATCGTCCTGGATCCTAAAACCGCACAGGTTCTCAGGTCACGGATATTTTTGGACTCATTTGGAAGTGTTTTTGCAGAAAGTTGTGTTTTCTGCAATGCATTCCTCTTCCCACAGGCAGTTTTGTAGCTTTTGTATTGCACGCGGCTGTTTACAGCTCTGCTGGTGATAACCGCCCAGGATCTCGCACAGCTCTGCATCTTAATTCCAGCTAAAAAAATAATTAAGAGAAACTTAAAAAAAAAAAAAAAAACACTGCTCAGTCACACCCCGCTCCGTGTGACCTTCCGTCGCTTAGCTACTGATGTGAAGTTTCTCGTGAACTGTTCAAGTATCTCTGGTTATACAGCGTTCAGCCAATCAGTAATCAGATGCGCCAAAACGCAGCGGCGATCCCCGTGCCAAAATCTCCGCCCCTAAACTCCTCAAGCGCACTTCACTACTAATTCACGCCAATGCTACAGTGGCCGCATGTACGGTAACTTCAGGATGTGGTCTGATAATGTACATGCTGTATTCAAGTGCGTTGAGGTCTCGTGGAGGTGCTTTTTTTTAGAATCAAATTCGGAAACAGAATCGAAAACAGAATTAGGGGGTTAGGGGTCCAACCACTGCTATGGTGGGGTTGGTCAGGCTGATGGGCTGGCGAAGGTATTAATATTTTGATATTTATTTTATTACCAAGGATGAAACAAAGCCAAACAACATGTTATATAGAAATTAAATATCCTCCAACATTTTTATCAAGGTTCTGCCAATAAAACTATTTTCCTGTCCTTCTAGAACTAAAACTTATGTAACTTATGACCCACTACAAGAGTCAAACATTTGTTTTCAGCCCTATCCACTTACTCAATACCAAACCAGGAATGTAATGGTGATTATAATTATAATATTTAGAGGTTCCTCTAAAGACCACAGGTTTTTTTTTCCAGAACTAATGTGCCATATTCTAGCCCTTGGAGAGTAGGTAATTTATTTCATAGGGAAATCCAAAATCTGTGGGGAAATTACAGTAGAAGTACAAGCAATAACAACAATCTAATGGAATAGACCTTAGTAATCTACAATGCACCTGCTGGCCATAGTTGATCAAAAGAAGCAAATAAATAATCCAACGCACCGTAACTTGGTGCTTTCAAGATCTTATAAGCAATAGACTTGAATGGATCTTGAATCTATGAGAATCATTTCTCAAACTCAAGACAACAGAAAATCATCTATAACAAAACAAAGATTTTGTGGTGAACATTGTAACTGTACAGGAGAAAGTGACTGCCAAGACCAGCCAAAGATTGATTAAACCTTCACACTGATTATGTCTGTGAGTGTTATAGTGCATTGTACATACTCTGAAACACACAACTACTTAATCAATGCTTTTTAAAACTTTGCCATGATTAGAATGGAGTGAACACCCATACATATAAAACTACTCTCTCACCAGGGCTGAAACCCATTCTTGTAGTCCACACAGACCATATCAGAATCAGAATCAGGTTTATTGGCCAAGTGTGTTGAAATTTGGTTCCAGCTGTTTGTCTAGTAGTGTAGTGTTCTAGCTGTGGTTTGGGAGGATTTGATATTAACACTCTGATTCAATCGATTTAGGAGAGGCTTTCTTTGTTGAAAAACAGCAGTAGCTAGGCTAACACAGATATTTTATTCTGTAACATGATCTTTAACTCTGTGGTACTAGCACCACCTGGCTGGTAAACAAGCCTTCCTGGTGCCTGAGTGTACTCTATGGTACATGATAACTTCTGTCTCTTCTGTTGTCTAAATGAATGACTTTCTCTAAAACATTGTGCAAAGAATAGCATGTTTTGGCTAATTAGTTTTTATTTATTTATTTGAAAAAACACACAAAACATAATAGTGCTATATTCATTCTATATTTTACATTACACATTGGCCAGCAGTGTTCCTTACAGGAAATGTTGCAATGATGTCAATCTACAATCTACAATCTACAATCGCTATGACAGTTTTTTCAATAAATTTAACTAAACACACGGTTAACACGGTTAGCACAACATCTGTCTTTGCAGGCTATACAATTAACACATTTCTTGTTGCTTTGATACAAAATGCATACAGTTAACACCAATTTAAAATGCTTGGATTTCTTTTACACACAAGCTCATCCAAGACCAAAACAATATAATTTTACAGTCAAATTTACAAATCCTTTCACACTGTATGTCAGAACATAACATCATGTTCTAAACTTATATAGGCTAAAGTTAAAGTGAACAGCTGTTCATATTGTGGATTGAAACACAAATATATTCCCTTTGTTTTATTCCATTGCTAATGAGAAACAGCTTATTGCAGTTATGCAAATATATAAATCACAGCTGATTCCCTTCTAGGAACCACACTCAAGTGTTGAGGTTTTTTCAATCGCACGATCATATGTTCTAAAAGAGGACTCTTTGGGCAGATTAGAAGATTACTTTGTTTTTTTTATTATAATTCCGGTGCTTTTTCTGTTTGTATCTTGCAGTAATGTCCTTTTGCAAATAAAGTCTTTACTACAGCAATTCTGTGTCTGTATTTTTTTTACATAAACTGTACATTTTATAAAGCTACTTTGAGATGGTCATTCATTTTTTGTATTGATTTTCTGCAACAAAAGAAACAAAATGCATGCATTTACTAAACCCAACAAAACAAAAATGTAGAGAGGCTTCAAAAGAAACTACAGTGCAAAACACAATCTATGATCAATACAATATACTGTCTATTGTATAAGGGCAGACCTGACATAAAGTAATGCAGTTTCTGTAATTTCAGCTGATGATAGTGTTTTTTGTCTTTTTTTGTCATTTTGTTATGATTGACTAAATGTTCCTGTTGGAAGAGAACATGTGTTAGTGTTTTGAATAATTATTTGATTTTGAAACATGTTTGCAGTGTTTTGTTAGACATAGTGTATTGTGTTAGTTTATTATTGTATTTTGAAAATTAATTTTGGGTTTAGTTTACAATGTGTGATTTTGAGCATGAAATTAACCGTTTTTTGCCAATTGTGTGTTTTAGGTGTGTTGGTGCGTTAAGAGTTTAGGACACTTGTTAAATGTATTGAAAAAACTGTCATAGCCATTGTAAAAAACTGTAAAAAAAAACCAAAAAACTTTTTACTGGGCCATTTGTGGCTGACTTCAGTCTAACCTAACTAAAATCCAAAAAGAAAAATATGAAAAATTATGCTTCGTAACTTGAACTAGTTACTAGTTAGTTTGAACTAAAAAGAAACTGCTTAGGAAAACAAATTAAAAAGAGATGTAATACTATAAAATATGATATTATGCAATTTAACATTAACTTTTTGGAGGCAAGTGGACATAAGGGTTAGTGTTGCTTTTGGAGGCAAGTGGACAGAAAGCTAGGTTGCTAAAACATTTGGAGGTAAGCGAAGACAAGCATGTGACATCATCCAAATACTCCTGAGGAAGTTCCCCACATTGGGCTGACTGTTTTGATATGTCACTTGTCCATGTTGTGCTAATTTTTGATTTTCACGTGACATCACGTGACATCACGTGACATGAGCAGAATACACATGAGGCAGTTCCCCTCATTGTGCTGAGTGTTTTGATATATCACATCTCTATGTTGTAAAACGTTTTTTTGATTTTAAATATTTTGGGGGCAGGGCTGCGGCACAACCGAAAGGCTAGTCGGTTCACCAATTTAAAACTTTGTTCAGAGTATCACCCTAAAGGAGCTGACCGAGTTATAAACATAGATAGTTCGAAATCTTGCCGAGTTATAAACATCCAAAATTTATAATGGGAGTCTAGGGGAAAAAAGGCCACTTTGAGACCCGGTACCGAAAGTACCGGAACTCGGATCGCTTAGAAAAGTAATAGCCCTAGGAGGAGTTACTCTTGATAAATTTTTGTCTAAGCTTAAATAGGAAAACAGAATGTTGGCTTATACAAAGCCAATATAATTAGTGGAAAAGGATACGCCATTTTACAGGCACTTTAACAACTGAAGTCCCCAGAGCTGTAAATATCTCTGGACTGGCTTATGTAGGTGGTTAATTTTCTATAAAAAGCAATTTAAGACTGGTCACATTGGTTATTTTGGTCTAACACCATGTTGCAATCATATACTGTAAATCACTTAAGGTTTGTTTTTAGTGGTTGAGTAATTGAGTTACCTGTTCTAAATAATCCATCAGTTATTTCATTTACAGCAACATTTAAATAAATAAATAAATAAATAAATAAATAAATAAATAAATAGATAGATAGATAGATAGATAGATAGATAGATAGATAGATAGATAGATAGATAGATAGATAGATAAATAAACTGATATCTGAAGCATAATCATTATCTGTCTCACTTGTATAACAAATGTATGTACTCATGACAGTGTTGCTGCCTTTTAACTTTATTTACTGAATATGTAGAAAGGTCAACCTCTCTGCATATCTATTTATCCATGTACATTTGGAATTTAGATTGCCTTTTTTAAGTGGAAAATATAAATGTTGAAGGCTCCATAGCAATCACACCCTCACCAGTGTGTTAATAATAAACTGACATGTTCTTCGCCTATAAGAAGGCACAGACAGGGCAAAGCACAAATCAAGACATATTAATCACAATAGAATGGATTTTTTCTCTATGACTTTTACTCAAAATCCTCAGTTGGTGAACCAGTTGGCCACTATACCCTTTGCTTTTGTCTTTTACAGCTTAGCAACACAAGGATATCTGACGCTGTTTAACAGGTAAGCATGTTAATTATATGAAATATTTTATTGCCATTCATTCTTCATTAATTAAGTCAAATAATGTAAGGGAATTTATTTTGGTAAGGCATATCTGTCTGGCACTGGGAGGATTCATACTTGCTGTTCTGACAATGGGTCCATACAGCATGATGCTGTTTATCACCAACATCATATTTTTGTTACTGGTGCGCTTCATGGAGCCAGTTCATATTCACTACTGGATTTTTGGGCTGCAGATGTGGTGGCAAACATTGTGGCACTTCTATATGCAGTACAAGCAATACTGGCTCCAAGAACCTGTAGATTCCAGGTAAAGTTTTTTCAGTCTCACTGAACATAGTATTTTGAAAATATATATATAATGAGTTTTTTTTTAAACTTAGGCTTGTGCTGGCCATGTCTGCTCTAATGCTTCTCAGTCAGAGAGTTACGTCAGTATCAATGGATCTCCAGGAAGGAAAAATCATCAGGCATTTCCGTAAAGGCCACCAGAGCCAAGTCATTTCCCTCGTTCCTTTCCTGAGTTACACTCTGTATTTTCCTGCCCTTCTTGGAGGACCGCTTTGTCCATTTAATACTTTTGTGATCTTTGTGGAGCAGATGAGTATCAATCCACCACCGTCTCCACTTACCATTCTGCTTTGGAAGATGCTGCAGGTTTTACTTCTGTTAGTTCTTAAATTTATTCTTACAAGCTTTTTACAGTCTAGCATGTTCAACCTAAGTAGCTCTCCATGTATATTATGGATCTGGATCTTCTCCCTGGTGCTCAGATTAAATTATTATGTTCACTGGAAATTAAGTGAATGTGTTAACAATGCAGCAGGATTAGGTTTCAGTGGGTACAGTACAAGTGGATGCGCATTGTGGAATAAACTTTCTGATGGTGATGCATTTGAGATTGAAACCTCAAGTAATATTTCAACCTTTGCTCGCCTCTGGAACAGGACAACAGCTGCCTGGCTACGCAGATTAGTGTTTCAGAGGTGCAGCAGGATGCCTGTGCTTATGACATTCAGCTTCTCTGCTTTGTGGCATGGTTTGTACCCAGGTCAAGTGGCAGGCTTCCTTGGATGGGCCATAGCTGTGTTAGGAGACCACAAGCTACACAAACACCTTTCTCCAAGGTTCACTACAGCTTCTAGGAAAGTCTTGTATACTTGTCTAAGCTGGCTCTACACTCAGG
Organism: Tachysurus fulvidraco; assembly: GCF_022655615.1. Lineage (NCBI taxonomy): Eukaryota > Metazoa > Chordata > Actinopteri > Siluriformes > Bagridae > Tachysurus > Tachysurus fulvidraco. The sequence continues at coordinate 10,308,240 of NC_062526.1, forward strand.
TGGTCATCACTTGTGTCGTAGTCACAACTGAACTCCAAAGTTTGGAGGCACTCAAGTTGTTTTGTACAACAAACATTGCTTTATTTCCACTTGCAAGCATATTCATACTGTTAATTTTATAAGTCTGCAGAATACCTTCACTGGCCACTTTAATAGAAACATACAGTAAATACATCAGCAATTACACAATCAGCAAATCATGTGGCAGTACTGTAGTGCATAAGATCATGCAAAGATAAAGGTCAAGAGCTTGAGTTAATGCTCATACCAAACAACAGAATGGGAAACAAATCCAAAAGTGCATATTGCAAGTGAAAAAGTGTGTATTTGGAATATTGTATTTTTATGATTTTTTTTTAAATTAAAGTAGCCAATGAGTGTACAAAGCTAATGATATTCAAATATTTTTTATTGTCTCTTTTTATATTTTATTATAACAATAGCAGTGCCAATGCAGTGTGCCTTTTGTAAGTGTATTTGAGATCAGTAAATGAAATATACACGTTCTCATGGTAATGTGTGTGCATATATATTTGTGTATTGTTGTCAAGTCACTTTTTTACCCCTGAACATTTTTGAAAATACCTCTGACACTGCTCAAGAGTCGTTTATATTTATATGTTATCTTGTGTGGAACATTTTGCTGGCAGGTTTCCACTTGTCTCCTGAGAGGAAAGAGTTACTGCAAAGAAAAATAGCTTCCAAAGTTATTTTGAGTGATCACCTTTAATCTACTGTGAAATATTTCTCTTATGATGAAATCAGTCTCTTCCAACATTCACAAGGACAGGAGGGCTCAGGCTATTGCCTTCACACTTACAAGACCTCAAGCCAATTAAACATATATGGGAGATTTTTTAGAAAAAAACAAAAACGTTTGAGACAAATTGTGTTTAATTCTCCTTAACAGTGTCTGCTTTCAGAGACTGTGCCAAGGAGCACTGAACCTGTTCTACACCTTACTCACACATACTTTATGCATTATTCAAGGCAGTGATGATTGTTTCTATGAGTTTGTTGTTCAGATACTGCCATCTTGTGTTCATGAACAAGAAAACATAAACATAAACTATCAGGGGTTAAAGTCCATATTGATGCCCCAGACATATAACATGTAGTTGTAATGTTAAGTGTTAGATTACTGAATGGGACTGAGCATTAACAGTTGGCTAGTGTTTATATCTATATCTATATCTATATCTATATATATATATATCTCTACTGTATATCTAAATCTTTTCCACATTTGGTAGTATTACAACCCAGACCTGTCCTGAATCTACACATATTTTAGCCCAAAACATTGATGTATGAGTAAAATCTATATAATTTTCAAAATTATTTGCAAATTGACATAATTTTGTTTAATTAGTCTTTGTGTCACAATATAACATTTTGCATATTCAGATGTTAGACATAAACCAAATCACAAAAATCTCAACATCACAAAACATTGTGACATGTACACCCAGATCTCCAGTGAGTAGAGCTGTATACAGAAAGTACAAAAATATTTTTAAACCACAGAAAATAATGTACAATCAAGGTTTTGTACAGCTTATTTATTTATTTTTGTATAATATAAATTATATAGACTCACTATAAAGCCAGTTTTTAAAAAAGAATCAGTGGATTAAGCTTGAATTTTCAAACTTTAATCGCAGCAACTTGCTAAGACCCCTGAAGAAGCACCATATCCAACGTCCGGTGGATCATATACACTTTTATGGTGTATCAGTCAGCTTCACAATTTTTAAAGGTAATTTGTATAATTTGAGTAATTTTTTTTATAATTTGTATAGATTTGTAAAATGAAATCTGTATAATAAAACTGTGTTATTGCTTCCTTTTAATTCATGACTGTATGCAATTTTTAGCTAATTGTTTAATAGGTAAACTGCTCTTGGCCCTTTGAAATGATGAAATGTTAACAAATCTATAATATAGCTGAATTATTATTATTTTTTAATTATTTAATTTTGACATTTTGTGCCGCAAATTCTCATTTACAAGGTTATAATTCTAAGGTAAGGTTTGCACTGTCAGTTTTGCTTTCTGAATTTCCTAAATCTGCTCTAAAATGATCTAAAGGTGTCAAATGTTTCTCATGAGTAATAAAAAAAACATCAAAAATACAAAGAATAAGTCTGTTACAAGTGAAAATACCTATATGTACCTATACCTAAGTTTCAGCAGTAAAAGGAAACATCCCAGGAAACAACCAATGCCAGAAAGTGTTCAGTAAATGTAAAGTGAATAGTTTAAAGGATTAAATATTCAGTCTTCAGTAGTGAAGTACTCCTACATCATCCCTTCTCTGTTGCTGTAAAGGTTGGTTGTTGATCTAAAGTCACATATGACATTATCAGAGAGGACAATGGTACATTTCTATTTACAACCAAGTTACAAGGCCAAATGCTATACATAAAATATCTTTAATAAGCTAAAAAAAAAAACTGTGTTTGAGTCTATTACATAAACAACGATGACCTGAATGTTATGTAATCAAAAGTAAAATGCCAACTAAAAGCTTATTGCTTACCCCCAAAATAGTTGATAGTGATAGAACTGCAGTTTGTAATCTTCAGCATTATATTTAGAAGCACTGATCTGATATCACAGTCAAATTGAGAAGTTTATGGTTGTTACGCATATCATGGCCACTCCTCTATGCTTCAGGGGCATGCTCTGCTAGACTCATTAGTGGTGGTAGAGCTGGTGGTGTTTGTTGCCTAAGGCTGGTACTACAGGGTGGATAAGGGGTAGAATCTGACTCCTACCAGGAACCTGAGGATAAGTCTTCCACTCCAAAGGCATGAACCATTTGTGGTGGCCCCACATACAGTCCATTTGATTTGGTAATTCTGTCTGAAGTCTCTTTGACAGCAGGTCTGAAAGAGTTGAGCCATCACACAAGAGATTACTTTGGTGATTTATACGTGTGAACTAAGCAGATTGTTCTAACCCACCAGCAGGAGTGAGATATCAGTCAACCTTATGGAGTGATCAACTGGTCCAATGTTAGCAACAAAACCGCTAACCGTGGAGCAGGTTAGATTATGCATTATCTGGATTTGGTGTTGTAGATTTCAATGCAGCATACAGCCCTACTTTGGGGTACGAACACCTTTAGTGTGGCTGCCATGGCTGGTTTTAGTGCCCGTCAGCAGCCCCTAAGAGCAGGCATGAGCCAGACCCTCACAAAGGTGAATGTATTCATGACATCATCACCCACAAATAATTGCCGCCATTTATCAAAGACCTGAGCCTAATACTGAATTGTCCATCTTTAATCTTTGTTCATCATTTGTTTTACTTTCATATCACAATTATGTTACTTTCTTAGTCTTTTAATGGTTTGGACAAAATATCCCTGTATACACTGTAAATAAATTCAATCCAACTGATTTTTAATTAGCTGTTGTGTGTCATAAAACAAATGAGAAAAGTATTGCATTTTAAAATGACTTCTTCCAGACACATATTAAATATATGATTTTAATTAGACACCACCTACAAGATGATAAGCTATAAACATTATATATCTCTCTTCATTTATATTTAACTGCTTTAACAGTCCAAATATAGCCAGAATTGCATCATCTTTCATTTTTATAAAATTATAAAATCTTTTTTATTTATGTACATAAAAACACATACAAAAAAAGAACACAATTGCATGTGCATTCTTCCTTTCACAGTTCTTCAGAGTAAAGAAATATGCTAGCACTGCTAGCAAAGGGGTGTTAAGGGAGAGATAAGCAAACTAAAACGTAGTTGCTTAAAGGCTGGTAGAAGTTCAATGTCCTTAATCAGGTCTGCCAAGATGGCACACTGAAAAGCAAGGAGAGTGCTGAAGAAGGTCCTGATTAAGGCAGTTACTAGAACAAAGCAAAGTGTTTCTCTCTCAAAATGGAGGCACTTGGGTGTACAGATCCGAATCACTGCTGTCTCGAAACAAGTCGATGCGCAGAGCGAGCTCCTTGAAGGCTGGACGTAAGGTTGCATCATTATCCCAACATTCCTGCATTGTCTCATACATCTAAGAAAATTAAAAGAACAAAGCAGTTAAGAATATGAAATGCAGATATACAGTACTTTTTTTTTTGTTTTCTCTCTTTGCACATGCTGTCTCACATTTCAGCTGATTGCTGTTTTGCACAATAACTTACATTACCTCATGCAACTGCTGCTATTATACTGTGTTCAATCCAGTTTTTCTGCACACGCATCATTTACTGAACATACAGTATTTACACTGATTGGTGCTGTTTTACTTATTCAGGAAACACTTCAACTAGCACTTCTTTCCTAATCTTTTGCATTTAAAAACAAAACAAACAAAAAAAACACAAACACAACCTTTGACACTTTTTTATTGTAACTTTGAACAAATGTTTTAGACTCATGGTATCTTAAGTATGTAACCTAGTGAGCCAGCATTAATGTATTCAATGTTAGAGATTTAAGCACTTATGTATGTCGCTCTGGATAAGGGCATCTGCCAAATGCTGTAAATGTAAAGGTAATGTAATGTTTTTGTGTAATGTCTTGTATTTTTGTTTGCACTGTCTTTTGTCCTGCAGTGTCTTTCTGTCTTTTTTGTCTTGTCCTGCACTGTTTGCACCAGGTTGCACAGATGCACTTTATGTGGCTAGGACTAACTTACTAAGTCCTTAGCGCTGTCTTTGTTTTATTTCGATAATTAATTATTTGATTACATTCATACTATTCAGGCATATGTATTGTCTTTTTACAACATTGTAAGATACTTTTTTTAATAAAAAAAACAAACAAAAAAACAAAACAAAAGAAGCTACTTGTACAAGGCAGACAAAACACAGATCCTTTTAAAATGTCCTTTATATTAGTCTATGCCATTAAATATAATTTAGTCTTTGAAAAAGTGAATTTATAAGCACAATGTACTGTACATACATTATGTCTGCTTCTAACTTACAAGATACAGTTTAGTGTAGATTGTTTATTCAGAATTTTTGCAATTCTTGGCCATTTGTGAAATGTTGGTGTCTTACCTCTGAGGGGCAACCCACTGGCTGAGGTAAGCGGTTCCCTTGTTTCAGCAGTTCAATGAGATGATACACTATAGTCTGGCCAGGCTTGTCTCCTCCCATCATACTCATAAACACCTGAACAGAGATGAGCAAATAATGCTCTTTTTACATGCAATGTCATGCAAAATCGACAAACTCGGCTTTGATCTGCCTGATGTGGTTACAGAAAGTGCACACTTAAAACACACACTAAACCATTTGTAACCCACTATCTCCTTTGTGGATGCAGTATGAACAGTAAAGGGACTCTAAAATTTTGAAAAGATTTCACTTATAAGCTGTTAAATGTTCTTGGGATGAAATAAAAAAAAGAGAAATAAACATTAATGGAAAAACACCAACTACTGCATACGAAGGAATAAGTTATACATACCGTTGGGGGGCTACAGAGCTTGTCACTGTGTGTGAAGAGTTCATACAGAACAACGCCATAACTCCAGACATCTGATGCTACAGAGAACCTGCTATCTGTTAAGGATTCAGGGGCATACCTGAAAAAAGGACCATGTGTTCAAGATCTTAGTTCCCTAATGTATAGGAGTTGTACAAAATGTAAACTTTGTTTTTTAAGAAATACAAAAATAAAATCAATCCAAAACATAAACACGGCTTAAAAAAAAAAAAAAACCTCACCAGAATATTGGACTTTCTCCTGGCTCTTTGACCTTGTAGTATTCTTTGTCCTGAGGTAAAACCTTGGTCAAGCCAAAGTCACCAATTTTTACCTGAGACTCACTCTCCACCAAGATGTTTCTAGTGGCCAGATCTCGATGAATGTACCGTTTGTTGGCAAGGTACTCCATACCCTGTACCAACACAAGCCATTCAACATTTACACCACTTCTACATTCTACTAGAGGTCAAATAAGACATTAGAAAAGAAAGTAGCTACCATTTAATAATAAACACTCATGAATCAGGCATGGGTATTGGCAGAAATAAATTACTCTATTACCTTGCATATTTGAGAGGCATAATGTACAAGCTTTTTGTGGTCAATCCTGACTCGGTTCTTGCTGAGATAATCTCTCAGGCTTCCAAAAGGGAGATACTCCATCACAAGCCGGAGATTTCGCCGGCCTAAAAAGACCATCAAATTGTGTTTAATAATAGATAAATGTAAACAAAAAACATTTTTGAAACATTAACATTATGAAATAAATGTTTTTAAATTACTTTAGAAACAGTTTTTCCTTCTCAATCAAATGTAATCAGAAGGTATTAGCAGCATGGCAGCTAGAATCAAATTCTTTACACAAAATGTTTACAAAATCTGAAGTTTTAAAATGTAGAGAGAAAGCATACTTCCTCTCTGATAATTTAATAATAGTAATATAATGTCCACATTCATAAATAAATAAATAAATTAACAAACACAGTTGTGCTCAAAGGTTTGCATACACTGAAACAAATTGATAAACATTGCCATTTATTTGGAAAATATGACTGATAACGCAAAAGATTTTTTTCTTATTTAAGGATAGTGGTCATGTGACATCATTAATGATCACATAGTTGTTTGACTCCTTTTTAAAACCTAATGATACTGAAAAAAAAAAAAAAAAACGGATCAAAAGTTTACATATCCCTGAATGTTTGGCCACATTATAAACACACAGGTTGACACACAATATGGCTATTAAAGGAAAGTTTCCACACCTGTGACTGTAATTGTAATAAGTATCTATGCATAAATTGTCAGTGAGTTTCTCAGCTCATGAGGTGATGCACTGACTTGGTGGGATACTGAACCATGGGGAAGACAAAAGAACTCCCAAAAGACCACTATAAGGTAGTTGAACTTTATAAAGCAGGAAAAGGATATAATTTAGAAATGGCAGTCAGTACTGTTCAAACTCTGATAACGAGGTGGAAAATAAGAGGTTCTGCCAGAATTGTACAGGAAGCAAAGAAAAACCCACAAACAACTTCGAGAGAAATACAGGCTGCTCTGGAAAAAAGTGGTCTTGTTTCAAAGAGCACAATAAGTAGGTACTTGATCAGAATCAGAATCAGATTTATTGGCCAAGTGTGTTGACACACACAAGGAATTTGGTTCCAGCAGTTTGTGACTCTCAAAGGTACAGTCATAAATAACACAATACTATACAAACTATACAAGACAATGAAGACGATGAGATACAATATAGATGGAATGGGTATAAAATATAAATATAGAATGAATAAAATATGAATATGGAATATGAACAATCAGGTATGTACATAAAGTGTAGGAGTGCAAATAACAATATTGTGCAATATTATGCTTTTTGTGCAATATACAGCAGCAGTAGTGTGTAATATACAGATGATTTGATGACTGACAGTCCTGATAATGCAGTAGTTATGATAAGAAGCAGTGAATATACTTAATGGTGAGTTGTTGATCAGGGTGATTGCCTGGGGAAAGAAACTGTTCCTGTGATCTTGATCACAAATGACCTACATGGTCAAGTTGCCAGGAGAAAGCCATTACTGCACCCATGCCACAAAAGGGCCTGCCTTCAGTACACCAGACAACACATAGACATCTGGAGCAGAGTCATTTGGAGTAATCAGGCCAAAATTTAACTTCATAGTCATAAACATAAACCCAATGTTTGGAGAGGAGTCAACAAAGCCTACGGTGAAAAGCACACACCACCAATGTAAAGCATGGTGGTGGATCTCTTATGTTTTGGGGCTGTGTGAGCTCCAGTGGCACAGGGGAGTTAGCAAAAATTGATGGCAAGATAATTGCAGCATGTTAGCAGAAAATACTGGCAGACAATTTGCATTCTTCAGCACGAAAGCTGCGCATGGGACGCTCTTGGATGTTCCAACATGACAATGATCCAGAGCACAAGGCAACGTTGATCCTCTAATGGCTACAGCAGAAAAAGGTGAAGGGTCTGAAGAACATCACAGTCTCCTGACCTCAATATCATTGTGCCACTTTGTTGAGATCTCAAACATGCAGTTTGTGCAAGACAACCAAAACATATACCGGAAGTGGAGTCATTTTGCAGAGAAGAATGGGCAGCTATACCCGAGAGGATTAAGGCCCTCATGCACAATTCTTACAAAAGACTGTATGCCAACATTGATGCCAAAGGGGGCAATACACCCTATTAAGATACACATAATACATATATTAAGAACTAAAGGTATGCAAAAATTTTTTGTTATGCTTTGTTTGATGATTGTTCCATTTTGTTACGTCTTATATTAACCAGAGTCCTATAAGAAATAAAATTAATAAAATAAAAAAAAAAAACAATTTTCAAATTCTCCCAAGGAATGCAAACCTTTGAGCACAACTTGTGTGTGTGTGTGTGTGTGTGTGTGTGTGTGTGTGTGTGTGTGTGTGTGTGTGTGTGTGTGTGTGAGAGTGTGTGAGACAGGATTTTCTTGTTTCTGTAACCTGTCTCTAAAATGTTCACATTCTCAGGTGTTGGATATCTTTATTGGCATAGAAGTGGGTCAAATTCTTTCCACTACTTTCTTTCTGCCAGATCGTTCACAATTTGGTGTTTTTTTTTATTTCCTGTCCTTTGTGAACTTAAGCTCTTATGGACCTATACACTTATACACATATATTACCAGTATTACTCCTCACCTGCACCATAGCACACTCCTTTGTACTTCACAATGTTCTCGTGCTGAAGAGATTTAAGGATCTCAATCTCCCGCTCAAAGTCACGCAGGTGTTCAGTTGTGCTGTGCTGTAGCTTTTTCACTGCCACCACCTCGCCTGTACCGTCTTGCAGGGGGTCATATCGACACATCTCTACACTGCCAAAGTTCCCCTGAAGCACAAAACTCCTAATTAGCATCACCAATAATGAATATATAGGGTTTGTAGTGATGTAGCAAAACATAAAATGCAATGCAACCTTTGGTCATTAGTTTGTTGTAGTGGCTTTTATTTCTTCACTTTCTCTTCCTTTGTGTATTTAAGTATCAAAAAAGGACACAGTGTATGCTCCTTTGCTATGGCTACTAACCAGATTAAGCTATCTCTCACCAAGCTGTGTGCAAGTTCTGATTTACACGATGAACTACTGACACATGACAATATGGTGCACAGATGGCAAAATTGGTGTCCACTATGGGACACCTGCAGAAAGAATGATGTAGTAACACTTACAATCACTACTTTCAGGCATGGAACAACCTGCCTTTTTTGCTGTTTATTTTAAATTAATTCTTTATACTCTACCAATCAGCACCTGCCTGCCTGACAAACAGCACTACATATAAGCATTAAGCAGTGCAGACTGAAGTGTAGAAGTTAACTAATCTCTGCATCTTTTCCGACCACAAACACAAAACCCCTTCTCTTTGTTGTGGCACAGAAGTGTAAATTAAACTTGCAGCATTAGTGCAGATATGATCCCCAAGTTTACTCTTAATCTGTTTCATGCAGATAGTGTTTTACTTTACCATTATATTCATTGTTTATTTACTGGCATTTTTTTATCTATATAGCACAGAGCTTCATTAACTTTCATAGCGAATGCAAAAAAAACAAAACCCTAACTTTCTGAATGGACCATATTTATTACCACCATACATGAAAACTATTTTTGATCTGGACACTTCATAATCCATAACGTTACATTGGCATCCATTTTACGATAAACGTCAACTCTAAAGTATAAAAGGTGCCAGCTACCCCATTAGGTCAGCAATCCCTATTTTGCACATGATTTTTGGACACCCTTTTTTAAATATAAATGACTGGAACCTACCTTGCCAAGTTGCTGTAAGAATATCAGATGCCTTTCCTCAAACTGCACTGGCTCCTGGTCCTCAAACGTTCCTGCGACAAGTACAAGGCCTCCGGTTCTAACAGGCACCAAGTCACTCTCCATCATTACAGTTTCATAGTCTGTGGGCAAATATTTTATATTTCAGGGAAAAATCTTTTTTTTGACCTTTGCTGATGTGCACAGATGAGCAACACAAATCAACTACTGACACACATTAACACTATACTGCGTAACTATAATTTTACAGAACAGTCAATACAATGTCAGCGTTACCCAACACATTCGATATGGTTATACATGCGTTAACATTAATAAAATTTGCAATTTCTGCTTTGTAAAATCTAAGTTAGCACCTTACCCTTATCCACTAAACAGATTCTGCCTATGTCTGCTTCACCAGCCATATTCTCACAATGGTGAGTGTGTTTGTGTAAAAACCACAAACCTGGGCAAGAGAGACTGTTGAGGTCACGAATAATCGCTCTGAACGACGACCTGAATGCTGGCTCATAGTTCATGCAGCTATTAATCAGGTTGGCCAGTTCGGTCCACTTGGGGACAGGCAGATGTTGGTTCTTCTCATAGAACAAATGTTTCTGAAGGGAAATGTTCAGAACAAACAATTTACAAGTTTACAAATCATTTTTATGTTGTATTCATTAGGGTGCAAAATGATTTTTAATTGATACATGATGCAGTGGTCGGTGTAAATGTTTTGCAGTTTCTGCATGATATATTAAGAACTGTCTAGTGAGATTACCTTACCTTGGAGCTGTCCATGTTGGCAAGCGGCTTCTCTCCTCCGCTGCAAATCTCCCAGAGAGTTGTGCCAAAGCTCCACTTATCTGTAGCAAGGCTTACATTCTTTGGGTCTACAATACATTCAGGAGCAACCCACGGGATTCTCTCCAGTAAAACTGCAAGAGAGGCACGGACTGAGCTCCCAAATCCAAGTAGTCCAAATAAACAGACACCTAAATGTTCTTAATAGACCCTGAACCACACTGTGACTAAGATGTCCTTTATTGCTGACTAAGATTAGTTTCTTTTAGTAGACATTTTACATTTCTCATATTTACATATTTTCTCACACATCTGAAGGTCAAGGTGCTTTCTATAAACAGATGCACATCACTGTCATGTAAGCTACAATTAATCAAACCAAAAAATTTACAATAAAAATGATAGCGGTTTACTGCTCTGTCACTATGTAGCATGAAATTCACTTACTCTCTCTGGGCAGAACTGTGATGCTGATGCCTGGATCACTGAGTTTAATAAAGGGAGGGTTGCCTGTCTTCCTGTCCTCCTCACGGATTAGAAGGACATTTTTTGCACACACGTTCCCATGAGCTAGGTTCTTCTCCTCCTGTTTGGAGCAAGTGGGGGAAAATATAACATGCTTCTTTTGCTTAGTAGGACTTTGAAACCTTACACTTTATTATACTTCCTTACCAGAAAGTGCATAGCCCAAGCAAGCTGCTTAGCCACCTCCAGCTTCCACAAAATACTGATGCTGTTTTTGTTTTTTTTCAAGTAGATGTCCAAGGAGCCAAACTTCACATATTCCTGCACCATAATGTCTGTAACAGTAATTACATATGATAAGCTTTAGTCATTACTGACCCAGTGAGAAGAACACTAATTAAAACCTGTGAGCAGACATATGGAGTGTAAGGGGTAATGGAGAAGAGTGAGTAAAGGGAATGAGCTTAAATTTCAAGTATAATAGCCCGGGGAGTAACATGACACACACTTACTCTCCTCGCCACACACACAGATGCCATAGGTGAATGTCAGATGCTTGTGGGAGAGCTGGCTCATCATACTGGCTGCCTCAAAAAAGGACTGTGGAAAAAACAAATTAAGTAATTAATAAACAGTGGCACTTTATTTTCAGTACTTTTTCAACAAAGTTATTTATGATTGTAAACCATGACTTTTACAACTAAGAAATTGGAAGCAGTAAATTAGAGGCAAGATGCTGTTACAAACCTCTGAATATTTTCTGTGCGCTTTATCAAGGACTTTGATGATAACGTCTGTCTCATGCATTTCTCCATAGTCTCCCATCTCTTTCCGAACTCCCTTAAAGATTTTCGTAAATGTTCCCTGGCCTTGGTTCTCTCCCTGGGACATAATAAATTAGGTAGATTAGACATTATACACAATTACTTAGCAAAAATAACTTGATTTAATTAATTGAATTGATTCATTATTTTGATTATTATGAATCAAATTAAATTTTATTCATTTAATTATGAATTTTTTTTGTGACTATGCAGAATTCTGGCGACATCTATGCCAAATCCATTAGTTGACACACATGGCAATAAGACATGTTTCAGGCCTCTCTAACACTGTTGATACAGAAATACAAAAAGAGGATTGGGACTAAAACAAAATAATGCATACTCACAAACTCAAGGTCCTCTTTCCTGATTTTGTGGAAAACCATCTGACTGATGGTCTGTCTATGCAGCGAGGGAGAGAGGAGAACCTCTGAGCCTTTGTTACACCGACAAACCAGAAGATTTGTCTTTTCTGGAACAGACCAAATACAGAGCTTTTTAATTATTAATTACATAATTATTTATATTAATTATGCATATCTATTAATAAAGAACCTGCAATGGCAAATTATTTTTAAACAAATTCAGTCACAAATTCATATATATTCAAATTAAATTTAATTACATTAATTCAATCTAATCTTTTTACATATACTGTAATAAAGCATAATGACAGAAAACGTATGCATTTTGTACCAATAAGCTATTATTTTATATCTGCTTATTAAGCTGAAAACCCCTTGTGCATTACTGACCTTTGGCCTTTGGAGGACAGCACTTGCTGAACTGAAAGGCAATGCCATCTGATCTTACGGTCTCTTTTTGGTAACATTTAAGCAGCTCCTCCATGCTTCTGAAGGTCCTCTTAGTTCCACTCAGAACATAATCACCAGCGTCTGACCTACTAATCAGGCAATGCTTGTATTCCACCTCAGTACACATCTAAAAGGCAAAAATAAGATTGAAATCTCAACTCTACACCATTTAATAAATATTGGTAAATTTACTTTGATCAACTCCACAATATCAACCCTTACAACTCTTTTATAGTTTGTGTGTGCAGATTATAAAGAATAATCAATTAACTGTACACTGATACAGAATGCACACCACCAATTTATATAATCGTAGAACGCCTACGCTATATTAAAGCTATCCAATTGTAAAATTGTATTACAACTGTAATTCAAATTCAACTGACGTAGATAGCAGAAGTGCATTAAATCACAAGCTTCACATTCATAGGGCTTGTCAAACATGACTGAACACATCGTGGTCTGCAGAATCACAATGCAATTTGACACAAATTTTGTCAATTTGAAAGGAAAAAAAAAAAGTGTAAGGCTTCCTGATATCAAAAAGAAAACATACCCCGATAGCAAATGTCAGGAAGTATTTGTTATAATCTTTGGGGCTGCAGCGTAGCACAAAAAGACCTCGCTGGTTTCCGGCCTTGCGCAGTTTACTGATGGCAAACTCCATTCTACTTTCCAAGCACATAATTTAAGATGGTCAGTACAACAATTATACACGATAGATGATAAATTCACCGGAATAAATTTTCTGTGTTAAATAATATTATGAGGCTTACGATATTGGCCCATGGCAGTAGTTTTCAATAGCCTCCAGTAATCGAGGTGGTGCAACATCTTTACAGAGGTAGTGGTGTGCATCGGTGGTCAGCCTGTAGTAGCCGTCTATCAAAGATACAAATGACAGAGCCTCTGCGAGGGAGGAGAACTCCAGCTCCTATTGAGAAACGCAAACATTTCCATCAGAGAGCACACACTTAATGGTCCTGGTAAATGAACAAGAAGCATGATGGACATCTAATGTAACACTAACTATAATTCAGATCAAATAATGGTATATTCTTAACGGCTCAATAAAAAGTCTTTAACAGGCATAAAATCATTTTAAATGATTTTGTTTAAATGTTATGTTTAAAATCTGCTGGCTGTTAACATGATTGTAAGTCCTTAAAGTTATGGCCTGTTATACATTTTCATATATTAGCATTGTTTGTGATTTTGAGTTAAACACTCTTATGGACAAACTTACCAGAGTTTTGCCATCTTGCTTGTTGATGGAGACGACCCGGCTCTTACCCTCCTTGCTGGCTTGTCTGACACCGATATCAATCACATGAGGGAAATCACAATACGTCTGCAGGTCCTGCATAAGAAGTTCAGGGTCACTGAGGGTGAATAAGAAACCATGCTGCTTTGCCTCTATGTCCTGAAACATTTTTAAAACTTTATTTTAAAACGTGACAAATGTTTTCAGTTTTCTGTGATGGTAACTGCCCTTAACACTCTAAATACAAACTAATAACTACAGAAAATAAAAGTTGACAATACTAAAGCCCTCTACTTGTTACACAATATTCCTGTTTCATTTAAAAGTAAACAAATTTGAATAATAAAAAAAACTTTCCACACTTTATTTGTTTCTGCATTAGGTATCTTGTAATAATTTGAGCTGTTCAATTCCTCTAAAACAGCATTTGACAATGATTTGTACACTGTGCTGACTAATTTCATGACTGTCAATACTAGTCTATAGACAATTACTGAGAATTTAACACTGTGATCCTGGCACTGTTATGCTGATAAAAGGGATTTGCAGGAAGTGCTAAATGGTAAGGTGTCTATATTCATTCTGTCTTTAAAAAAACAGCACAATCTTGTAATAGGCCTATGTCTGCTGGTCATGTCTATGTATTTTACTGATGTAGTAATCTATGTTTCTCCTTGGCAGCAAAACTGAGGTCACACCTATTTACACCTGAAGTAACATTAAAGTGTGAGTCAGATGATTTAAATCTGATTGTAGGAAGTCAACTGTAGGAATTTTCTGACTCAATGTAATTTAGTGTCCGGTACAAAGGGCACTTTGAACTTTGGCTTAAACCCGGTCAGGAAAACCTTCCCATTACATTTTGATTGTTACTGACTAATGCTTACACATGAGTCAATAATATTGAGTACACATGCCCTCTTTTCATATGTCTCAGCAAATAAAAGCAAATCACCAAAAGAGCTTGGTTGCCCTGTTCGTTCCAGACGCATTCTAGAGGCTCCAAATTATATGTTTTATGCTATTGTAAATATGGCAGTTAGATGTTATAATAATTTAATCTCCCTGAATACTTTTTAATTGGAGCAAAACAGACCTTTGATCTCATCATTGCAAACAATCACCTTTATGTGAAATGAGCAGTAAGCTAGCTTTGAAAAGCCTTCAATTGATAAACCAAAGACACACATTGTCCTGGAACCCATGCATTCATAAAAACCACCAGCCAGCAGTAATTACCAGGGAACTAATCTGGTTTACTAACCTCTAGCTGGATGTCCATTTGCTTCTCACGGCACCACTGAATGCCTTGATCGGCAGAGACGATTATAGTGACCTGGCCTGCTGAGGCCTCTTTGACCTGGAAGCGTTCTGTGTAGAAGCCAGGATCAAGTGCCTCTAGGTTGATCAGGTATTTGAGCTTGAGATCACGTGGTGTGGCCCGGCACTGACTAAACTGCTGCACAACCTTCCTAAAGCGGTAGCGGATCCGCTTGCGTGTTACAATGTGGTAGTCCTGGATCTTCATCCGCATGTCTTTTGGGAGGAAGGACTTGTAGCTGTACACAGAAAGCACACAGACCTTTTTATCTGGCATATCGTACATTTTTTAAACAAGACAAAAGCAAATAAGTAAAATTGTTCTGACGTTTAAAGACATGTATGGCTGCAATGAGTACATAGATAAAAAAACAAAACAGGATATCATGCATTGAAATTAGCTCAGTAACCACTGTGTGTGCTGCTTAATGACAATGTCATTTGATTTAGCACTATAATAATATAATAGAATTGTATCAGTTCAGACCTAGAAACAAATTAGGTCATCACAAATACAGACATCAGCACCTGCTGCACACTGCATGTTTTACCTGGTTCTCAATAATTCATACCTTATGGCATTGTAAATATCAAGCGGTGAGCACTGCTTTTCCTTGGCTATCCTCATCATATCTAAGACAGCCATACCAAGGCACTCTTCTTGGGTCTCATGGGTGGTGGACAGCTTTACCCAGCCATTCACAAAGTCACTCCTCCACTGAAATTGAGAAAAAAAGGTTTATTTAGATGTGAACAAAACACCACAGAAATGAGTCGGTCAGAATAATGAAGTGATCACAGAGCACAATTATCAGTGTAGTGCCTAAAATGACTCCAGGATTATTTTACAATGCAAACATGCAATCCCTCATAATATGATCAGATGACCCACATTCTGATGCTAAAGTACTAAATCAATAGTCCCAGTAAAAATAAACATAGACATGGTCATCATGGTATATGCAACAAGTTAGATATTAGGGGAAAAAAAACTCTTTAGTGCTATAGATTCTGTACTAAACTGGCAGAGCATTCCATCAAATTTGTGACTATATGCAATTCTTGCAAGTTTCCTCCAATACGCAGGAACATTTTGTTATTTGTCTGACTATATGCCAGAATGTAAGTCCACCTCATGCATGACCCGAGTCCAGCTCCTTCTACAATGTAGCTAATTTCTAACTATTAAGCTAGTAACAATGGCTATAAAGCATACATTCTGAGTAAATACACAAACTGGTGCCTAAACCTTCCTGAACAATACTTGAAAACACTGACCAATGAAGTAGCGCTAGAAAGATTTGTACATTTTAGTTAATCTCTTTAACTGTATTTCCACAGTGAACTTTAACTTTCATAGTCAAGAGCTCAACCTCACTTTAGGGTAAACAGAACAAACCAAAATATTGACTACGGACAAAACTGGAGACAGCCCTCTTGTTGGAAGAACACTACGAGTTTCCTTTATTTGGCATTTGTTTGGTAAATAAGGGCTCAAGTCCATGGCAAACCCTGTTCCAATTAATTTTTTCGCACTTAATAATCTGAAAACAAAACGGTCATGTACTTATTTAAAAGAGAGTGAAACCACAACCCTAATTTTCATGGAAGCGAGGCTGAAACCACAAACCTAATTTTCATGGACACCAGACACAACATAAAAGACACAAACATTTACACAACAGCTTAAAAGTTTGGTCATTTATGTGAATCAAATGTTTCGCAATAACATATTTAATAGACTGGACAAATAGCACATATGAATAAAAACAAAGGCTATACATGCTTTTCCACACACAATATTAGTCAAGCTGGTAACTGACCTCTGACTAGCTCTATATACAACAATATCATAAGTCACTGCCTTCTTCTTAAAAAGACACCTACTGTTTGGCATAAAATCACATTTCTGCCTGAACAACCTATCATGAGGACCTTTACTCACTATGAGTTCCAGAATGTAGTATCTTAAAGTTATTTACACTACCATTTACACTTTAAATACCTATCCCACAGATAATCACAGGAAAATGTCTGTGCTCCAGTCATATTATTAATGGCAACGGGTAGAAGGTAGAACTACAAGGTTTCTCCAATCTAGTGCTTACAATTCTGTGCAAATTCTGTATGTAAAAAAAATCCAGAGAATTTAGCAATTCTGAAATACACAAACCAGCACCACAACCATGCCATGTTCACAGTTACTGAGATCACATTTTGCCACATTCTGATGGTGGCCATGAACATTAACCCAATCTCTTATTTATGATATACACCAATATCTGATATATGCGTGGATAACTGAATGAATAAAAAGGTGTGCAGATCTTCCAACTAAAGCAGCCAGTGTGTATATACTTGATTAGATGCCTGATCAGGCCTTTGTAGGTACTGTATGTTAAAGGGTACAATGACTGGCAACAATGTACAGAACTGTGTAAAATGTCAGCTCTAGAAATCATGTGAAACAACAGTGTGGTGAGGATAGTATTAAATGCAAGTTGTGAACATTGAGCCGTGTGGTGTATTTTGTATATATTTCTAAAAACAACATGCTCACGGAAAGAGGCACAAATCAAATATGACTGTAGAAGGAATTAATTTAATATGTTGAAATTTACTGATATCAGAATTTTAAAACAGTAATATAGTAATTAGTTTTTATTAAAACAGTATAGTAACATTGAAACAGAGTTTTTGATCGAGTTATATACCTAGCAACATAAATATGCCAAGTCATCTTTTGCATTATACGGCTTATAATTATTTAACAGGCCTCTGTCCTATCACATCACCACACTAATGACTGAAGAGAGCAGAAGTTAGCATAGCACAGACTATCACTCTTTATGGGTGGCACTTTAAACTTTTAAAACTCAATGACATTGCTGAGCTATTGAACACGGCAGGAATAGAACAACAGATACCACACATGTGCAACTCACTGCTGAGTGTTACAGATCCTGTGTTCTTCAAAAACGTTGACAAATCACACCAACCAAACAACAAACCAAGGTCTACTATGTATCTATCAAATTGCTGCTTCTGACAGCTGGAATACATGTACATACATCCCATGTGTAAGAAGAGATAAATAGTAGCCATACAAGGAGGTGGCGGTTATCTGACATCATAATACAAACAGAAAAACAGGAAAAGCCAGTATCATGAAAACTATGCAAGAAAAAGTTGTGCAGAAAACATCTGGTCACTGAAACATGATGGTGTCTGATAACCGAGAGTCTGGTGTGTGCAGATGTCTACTATCACAGATGAAATTGAAACACCGGACATCTGACACTTGCAATTTGACCCTTACTTTGAAGTAATTGCACTGAATGTAAATCAGACTCCTAAAGGCAGAGTAATTTAGTCCATACCTTGGCTTCCTGTCACATTCCCTATAAATGTGGCTTCAACTCATAAAATAAGAGAACTAGATGCCCATAGCTGCCAAAGTAACCTACCTGGGCAAAAAGATAAGCCATAACATGGTCGTCAAGGATTGGACTCTCAGATCCCTTGGCAACGCCAAATCTGTAAGCTCGAGAGGCTCCACAGCTATACCATCCAGGAAAGTAATACCTGTTAAAATTAATAAAAAAATAAATTAAGCATATGCATGTGTTTTGCAGAAGTACAGTGCAAACAACCAGACAAAAATCACTATTCGGACAGGACTAGTTTTACGTGGAGTAATGCAATTTTACCTCAGGACGTCTGTAATATTAATGGCCAATTCGCACGGGACAAGACATCTCAGTAAAACTAGCAGAAGTGGGAGGGGTAACTCACTTTATGCACAACAGTAACCTCCTTGTCGTCATGTGCGTATGACGTTGCTTCCTGTTTCAAGCGCCTCCATGCTTGCAAAACGCGCCAAAAACTTTTAAACAGGAAATGACGGAATTTTACCGTACATATTTACAGCGGGTCGATTCGGACGGGATTAGTATTACCTGAGGTAATTTTTCCAGACCTTTTTACAGAAGGTAAAAGTCGCCGTAATCTTTACTGACATTGTCCGTAATGATTACCGAGATGCCACATTCGGACGGGACTAAAATCACAGAGAAGCTCTGGTAATAATTACTTTACCCCCACGTCCCCACGTAAAACTAGTCCCGTCCGAATAGTGCTTAAGCCAGATAGGATCTTTCATTTAAATTAACTTCAAGATGTGCAACATGCAGATTGAACAAAATAGTAAAAATGTTTTTTTTTTCCATAACAAAATATCCATAGTACTGTTGACATTAGCGTTTAATCAACAAATGAGACATATGACAAAACTTTAAATAACTTGTACAAAACCAACAGTTTTCAGCTCTGAAGGCTTTTACCTAATTCTGAAGATCAAACTCTCTTTAGCTGATTCATCTAAGTGAAGAAGGTGGTTGGGTGATAACCAGACTCGGTCACGTTCTCTATAAAGACCGAATAGACTGAAGTAAACTGGTGATACACCTATGCAAGAGGAAAGAGAAAAATCAAGGGTCAAACAAAGGTCAAATCACTTAACCACTTTATTTTTGTTTCTAAAAAGATCTTGTGCTGACTCAAGCTTAAGAATTGAAGATGTCATCCTTGTTTCACATTTAAGAGTGTAATAGATGATTTAACTAGTGCAACTAACCTCAAAAGTATGTAACATCATTCAAAAAAAGAAAAAAGAAAATTTGTATTATGAAAACCCATTCAGAAAACTGTATTACAGGCCACAGGGCTTAGCTGTGTTTTTATAGGTCTCTTCTTACAAACACTTCTCAACACCCCATCAGTCCTGCCCAATCTCTCTTTGTTTGGAAATTAAAGGCATTTCTGTAAACAGCACAGGGAGATAATTTTCTACAGTAACTTAACAAATGAAACTTGATGCATATTTAAGATGGAGTATCATACCTGAACAGGTATATGAATATAATCTGTATAAAGCTTTAAATTAGTTGAATGGCCTGTTTACAATTGATCGTGTAGTACTCGAATCACTTACAAGGACAGGTAATCACTTTAAGACAAAATGCTAGGGGAAACACCTTCATAGAAATATACGTAAAGCTAATTATCTATATTGTAGTTAATGACACTATTATCATAGTTTAAAAACTCATGAGAGCTCATTACATAGAAAAACAGCACTGCAAAGGCACTTTTAACCGTTCTCACAAATCAGTATGAGCTGAAGCAGGTGAATGGCCAAGTGATAAAAGTGAAGTCATAACAGTCCTTGCTAATGATAATGCTACTAAGTGGTATAAACTGTATTTGATTTCTACACAACATAGTATGTTCTAAGGGTTGAGCTTTTTACAATTTTGACCAATCTTGTTTTATGCTCTGCCCCAGATTGAGGTTGGGAGGGAGTTCTTAGCATTATTGTCTTTTAGATTACGTGTCTATGGTTGGTGTTTTCAACACCATACAATATCCACTAAACGTGTGATTAGAGCCTTGCTGTTTAACAAGCTACATGTTTATGGTGATGGATAATAAATAGAGGTAGACTGACAGGTCTTTTTAACTCTGGAGCCATATTATGCTGACTGTATTTGCTGGTGTTTTAATTGCAAGTACTAATAACAGAAATGTTTTATGTACAATTTCCTTTTTAATTCCAATCTGTGCATAAGTAATGTGAACAAACACCCACTGTACTACACACACTGGCTGAGGCATGATGTAATCTGCTGTCACTATTTTTCTTTTCTGTTTAAAACAGATTTTGAAGAAGTGAAGTGGTTGTAAAGTATCAGTGACAGTTGGACTGGTGTTTTGAGACCTTGTTGAGAATCTGTTTTCTTTTTATCCAGAGAGTTAATACTAGTGGCATTAAGGTGCATTCAAACTAGAGACCGACTGTCTCCAATGACAGGAGTTATTCATGACCATCCAGTAAGTAGGAAAGGGTTAAAAGTTTGAATAAATAAATTAAAAAAAAGCTGTGGTTTGTGTCATGTCATTTGATGATGGCTATGCATTTCTACCTGTAGGCCTAACTAATGCTGTGACTACTCAAGATTAGTAGTTAAAATATATATTGGATCAGTATTGAGTGATGCTCAAACTATTACGAATAATCTTCACAACTCAAGTACTAACAGGTGTAATCACTTTCTTTCTTTCTAATACAAGATCCAACAAGGGAGCTCTTCTAAAACACGCTGGTTTATTCACTTGTTACATCAACTTCTACTGTTGACTCACCACACTCCTTGGCTGCTTCGATGGCCAGCTGTTCAGCGATGTACTCTCCTGGTGGGTAACAGATCGGAGTGCAGTCCTCACCACCCTGGCTGCTGCAGTACAGATGAAGCGTCAAAGCAGTGACGGATGGCTTTGGCACTCTTTCTTGCCGATGAATATCACCATTCTGGTGTGCTGGAGGGCAAGCAGCCATGTCCTTTACAGACACACACACGTGGGTGTGGGTCAAGGGGCTACATTCACCTGGGAAGGAAGAGACAGAGACAACGGCAATGCTTTAATAAAAAATGAAAAAAGAAAGAAAGAAAGAAAAAAAAAAGCTTTTTCACCACAAATGTTCTATTATTAAACATTCTTCTTTCTGTGCTTATTCACTTGGGAGAGATTTCATCTTTTTAAATTTGGTGCAGCATTTTATCCAAAATAACTCAAAACTTTATAAGTTTTACGATAATTCTCTTGCCAACTAGGACTGTTCCCATCAGTAGTACAAAACCTTCAACAAGGAGCGCAACTGAAGGAAATTAGACATGAAAGTATGTACAGGATCTCCTCATATTGTGTACAGGTGAAAGTTAGTAAAGATAATTTCTCTGTAATTTTTCTACCTGGAGAGAATTCTCTCTCATACAGTGCAGGAGACACACATGTGGACCAGAAGGTTCTTATTTTAAGGCAGTATCAGTTTTTAATCATTTTCCCTTTCCTTTCAAAACAGATTTAGAATGGTAAACTGGTGTGGTTCTATAGTCCCAGAGGCTGTGGGACCGATTTTCTTGATAGGAATCAGTTTTTCTTTATACCTCTAATGGCACTTCAGTGCTTCTGATAGATTGAGCATTTCAACTCAGAGAGCCAATACTGAGGTCAATAAGGTGTGCCAACATTAGCAAGTGATCATTCATTTTCTATGCATGTGCATGACACTGAACCATAACAAAGCATCTGAATGACAATTCAAACAACAATAAATACAATTGCTTGGATCAAATGATTCCTCTGACTAATTCTGAGGAGGTTTCATTCCTCCTCCTACTGGTTCAGATCATGATTGCTTTTAGCTCCCATGTTTAGCTTCACTCCAAAAAATAGTAAGAAAACCCAAAATACTTGGTTTCATTGGATCTTGTTTACACATCCTATCATCAAACGTGTATAGACAGCATGAAGAAAAATATTTTTGCTGTATTCTTGTGCGTGTTATGTGATGTGACCCAATTGATGTCATACTTTTTTGGACTTTATTAAAATATTACATGCCTTTAAGTAAATATAAAGATAACCATTCAGTAGGAAATCTTGTGTGGCTGTTGGTTACATAAACCATATAAAAAAAACATAAAAAGTGGCTGCATAATTACTGATCGATATTATGGAAGCAATGGCATATAAGCTGTTGTTTAACCAACATTTCCGCATCCAAAAGGGCCAAAAACAACAGCTCATACTAACATAATAACATAACCTAACAATTACATAAGAAAATGAGTATCATCCTGTCCTGAAAGTTTGGTGAGCATGAGGTACAGTGAACATTTTAGTACTGGAGAGAAAGGAGATGCAAAGCTTATTGACTGCTTGAGAGGTGTTGCAGATTCTCGTCTAATTTTTTATCTTTCTAAATTGAAGCATGAGGACAACATCGCTATGAAGTGGATAAACCACACGTAGACATCTGGCTGGATCGAACAGCAAGTGCAACTTACAACATTAACTCAAAACTAACAACTTTGTATCTTCATCTAGAATCAGTTGTCTAGCTGCTTGCGTACAAAAAGACATCACATCACATTTGTAAAAACAATACAATACTGATGTAGTTTTGTAAATCAGAAATGTTTTATAGTACTCATCAATACCAATACAAGATACAAGGAACAAGTTATGTAGCTTTGTGTTTATGCTTCAACAGGTTTACGTGCACACATTTGTGTTTATACTAGACTACTTGTCTCCCTCTTTAATTAGGTTTCCTTGTTGATTTTAAATAAAGTGCATTAGCTTTTATAGGGTTGTAATGAAGAAAAAAAAACAGATTTCAACACTTCTGTACAGCTGTAAGTAAAAACATGCTTCCTTATTTGCACAGAGTCTGAACTCAGCCAGCAGAATCACTCCTCATACTGATTTAAATGTTTAATATGCAAGAGCTGTGGTGTGAATTGCATCTTAACTAGTGAGCAATCTGCTGACCATAGAAGTGCATGCTTCTCATCAGTACTCGCAAAACAACTTGCTCCAGTCTGGTGAGTACCCTGTGTGTGCACGAATCATAGCACCTTGTACTCAATCCTAAGACAGAGCTTACTGATAATGCTCTGTGACCTCAGGTCAGCCACGCTTGCTCTTGCAGTTTGAGATAATGTTAAATGTCATAAGGATGTTTTACTAGACTTATTATAGGAAGACGGTGGAGTTCATTCCTTTGGCATTTTTACAAAGCACATTCTGCTTTGCTTATATTGCCATCAGCAATTTTTTTTTATAAATATGAGTACAAGTAAATGAACACTAATACAAACCACATCAGTATCAGTACTGCTGGGCCCCTAACCTTTAACATAGACTTTTGGACTTGCCAATGTCTAGATGTCCCTGGAGAAATGTATTCTGGGATTTGGGCGATGCAACAGTTCCAGCCTATGAGAGAGCACAGTATTCACAGAACAGCTTGTATGTATGCAAGCGCTTACAGCATCTGTGTACTGAGGGCGACTGAGTTTAAAAGAGTTTCCTGGACTGCTTGTCCTTGGTTGGTGATTCATTACAAAGGGGCAAACACACAGGAACAGGTGACCTGGTTGAAAGGCCAAATCTTGGTCCATTTGAGACAGTAGAGAAAACTGACAGAATGTTCTGACCACCAGTAAAAGCAGTAATAGATATCAGGGTCTGGCAGACCATCTCAGAGACATGAACCAGGCTCTGTGGATTCAGTGCTGAATCTGTGCAGCGTGGAAAGAATTAGCAGTGTAAAAGGAAAAACTATTATTAAAATCTTGTTTTACCATTTTGCAGACTCTTTAGTTTATTTTTTATTAGCTAGCCAATGCAAAATGCATGGTAAGTAGTTTATTAGCTGTTACGACGCTCAGGATGCTGAATTCTTTGAAAAAGAAGTATAATGGTTGGAAAGATATACAACAAAAATGACATTTGATATATCTAACTTATAGAAGCAATGGCTAACATATTATTCCAAGACACATGAAAGCAGCAAGGTCATAGCAATAGCTCAGAAATGGGGGGTATGCAAATAAATGACAGACATCATTATGCTCTTTTGTACTCACGGCCATGGACTGCATTTTCATTACTGAGATTTGACCTTGGTAATCTGATGAATGCTTAGATGGTTACATCACTTGTTTTTAGTTCATTATCTGCTCAACCTATTAGATAAATATGGAGTAAACCTTTTTGAAATGCTGTGTCTGACAGTATAGTTCACCACAAACTCATGACTGCCCAAGGGATAAGATCAATACGCTGCTGCAGTAAACGTAGCGAAACTTTACATTGGCATTTGAGAAGGAAGAGGAAACAATCCTCTTTATAAAATGTGAATAACCCAAGCTGCCACTGAGCAACTGCTTATAATGGAGTTACCAAATGGGACAAAAGTCAAATTCAGAAACATGAAAAAGACAAGAACAGGGGTGGGGGTGGGGGTGTATGAGAATATAGACGAACAATCTGAATAAAATGGGCTATTAGCTATCAGCTCTGATTAGCCTTAATCCGACCTGATAAATACATATACCTATATACACACACTTAAGCACCCTAAACAAGTTTATGTACAGATAGCATTCTTAGTCCCTGACTGAAGGTACAAGCATGAGGACACTTTTTTGATAGAAACTTTCAAAGCAACTTCTGCAAGCTATTCTAGATAAGGACATCTGATTTGTGTCATAAATGATCTCACTTTAGGTCTTCCTCTTTTTACTGTGCATGTTTTACTGAAAATAACACTGTAGAAAAAGTAGAAAATGCATCACCAGCAAATGCAGTGGAAAAAAAATAAGCTACTGGACTTACAGTATTTTAAAATAGAATATGTTTTAACTTGCACTCACTGAAGGGTGAAACTTCACATTCACAATGATCTAAGTGCTTGATATGATTCTCATATGGAGAATCTTCCATTAAACATATGATCATGAGTAAAAATGAAAAATGCGAGGTCCATTAGGGTGCTCTAATGCTGTAACTGGTAAACTTTGGTAAAATTACAAAACAGCATCTCAAACCACAATCCTCAGCTTTGTAGGCACTTTTGGAAGACAGTGTCAGCAAGAGCCATGAGGAGACTAGAGGAAGTGAAACACAAAGTTACTGTAAGCCCAATTTTAACACATATTTATTTGACCTTAAATGCTGTAGGGCTTGTGTCGATACAAGTGACTTTATACTGAGGAAACAGCACAACACCTACTTTAAGGGTTTTCACACCTAGTTCGTTTGAGCCCTCCAAACGGTCTCGGAGCGGGTCAGTGTGTATATGTGAACAAACCATGTGATCTGAGACCCCTTTAAAGGACCCAGAAGTGAACCGAACTCAGACCATGTCCGGAGGTGGTCTGAGTACGTTTCGTTTGTGGGTTCGACTGTGGTTCAATCTGTGTGTGACATATGAAAGCAATGAGGTCCCAGTCCGCTTTGTGCTTCGTTTCGCCAAATGTCCCTGGAAGCTTGCCATACCTGCAGCCATGTTCCGTCACTGTGACTGCTGAAAACACAAAACCTTTCGCCATGGCAGGTTGCGGAGTCATGTGGTCTTATGAAGAAAGCACTTATTGATATTTGGAAAGAGGATGGCATTAAACGCCAACTATTCTCAACAAATATATATATATATATATATATATATATATATATATATATAAATATAAAAACATTCATTCATTCATTTTCTACCGCTTATCACGGGGAGCCAAATACATAATATATATAAATATTATATATTATTGTTATTATGTATATATTAATAATATATTAAAAATAGACCAAATACTCAAAATCCATTGCTGCACAGAATTCTGGGTTCTGAGTTCTTATGAAGTGTGTGTGTGAACACGAAAGGGTCTGAGATCACTTCAACACTAAAGAGGACCAAAAAGAGAACTGGGTTCTCTTTTGAGTCCACTATATTGTCAACACCAAACGGACTGAGGTCACATTCGGCTAGTTCCTTTTCTGGTTCACTTTAAGTGAACTGGGTTTGGTTCTTTTAAAACAAGCTATATGAGAAAACACCCTAAAAGACAATAAATTCCTCACAATTCAAACTTGGACAGAATACATACTATGTAGACAAATGTATACAGACACTTGACAATCACATCCATATGTACTTGTTGAACATCCCATTCCAGATTTAGACCCCAAATGCTGTTATAATAACTTCCAATCTTGTGGGAAGAGTTTCCATTACATTTTGGAGTGTGGCTATTGGGATTTGTCTTCATTAATCCACAATCTTACTAATGCTCTTAGGCTGATGTATAGGGTGCAGTTAGCATTCAAATACATCCAAAAAGGTGTCCAATGGAGTTGATGCCAGTGGTCTCATGCTTGAGATCATCCACCCAAACCAAACAAACCATGTGTTCATTGAGCTTGCTTTGTGCACAAGAACACTGTCATGCTGGAACAGGTTTGGGTCTTAGTTCCAGTAAAGGAAAATCACAAAGCTACAAAATTTGGGTGTTGAGGTTCAGGTGTCCATAAACCTTTGAATGTATTAGCAAACAACCCCCCCCCCCCCCACCCCCAAAAAAAAAAAAAAAAGACAGTGATCACTTATCCTGTACAAGTCAATAACAAAATACTACATACATCCTACAGCAACATCCCATAATGGACCAGGAGTATTGTCATCCTATCTAAATAGTAGTCTTAATATATTTCATAATATTTAGGGTGAATGCATTATGATGTCTCCTGACTGGTGTGCACACAATCTGTAAAAACACAGGTCTAGAAATCACAGATAATCAAATCAATATTTACATTACTGTTCATCCCTGTGTAAAGCTAATCCAGTCTGAATAGGGCCAAAGTCTAAACGCTCAATACTGAATATACTCGCCTAATTACTACTGTATAGTGTGATTAAGAATACAAACATTTGACCTAGTCTACAGTAGGCTAGTGTGCTGTTTTGGACCTAGCCAATTCGAAGGAAACGCCTCACTTCCGGCAGCGTATATAACCAAAATAACCGACTTAAAATTGTTTGTTCGCTCCTCTGTATAAACAGGGTGTTGTCGCTAAAACGGCATTCGATTGCAAGTTTGTTGCAAAATGAAATGGCCGAGTGAATCATCCGCTGTGTGACATTACAGGAACCGAAGGCCTTAATGTCATGTGAAGTTTGCATGGACAGCCAAAACACCGACAGCTAGCAGGTTGCATCAAAGTTAGCTACCTTTTTAAATGGGTTTATTTGGTACATATGATCTAAACAGAGATGAAAAGGTGCTAAAGCGAGTTAATAACAGCTCGATACCGAAATTCACTGTATCTTATAAGAACCTTTAGGAACCTTGTAAATGAAGCTTCATTGCTCAACAGTTTGTTTTAAACAAGAGAGTACTGAGTCAGCTAATCAATCTGCATTACTTTCGCAAAAAAAAAAAAAAAAACCCAAAAGATAGCTAGCCAAACTAGTCAATCAGGTGGAGTAACACGCTTGTGACGCTTTGTTTGTTATTTACCAAGCTAAACATACAGAGGAGATATAAGATAATAACTAGAAGTAAATTGAGCAAAGGAAATAGGAGCTGCAAAACTTACTTGGTGGTTTGCTGTCGCTAAGCTAGCTAGCAAGGTTAGCCTGCTGACCAGCGCAACTTTAACCCCGAATCCCAGACTTAATCCATAACGTCGGTTTGTCGTAGTCCAAATATGTTCGTCTTTCCCACTTTCGTAACATCTGAAGTTCTCCGTTAGCCGAGCTGCTAAACCGATGGCAGCTAGTCAGTCCCTCACTAGCAGACTCTTGACATTTAACGTTGCGCGCTGCAAATCTCACAGCTGAAACTCATCAAAAATGTTCACAGGCCAAACTGTACGTTAGTGAAAAAATGACGCAAAACCAAAAAAAAAAACCCCCCAAACAATCAAAGTACGTGACTGGTAGCACGAACAAACAAAACACGCAAAAAGACTAACTTTAACGCTGTCAGCTACCTAAAAGAAGAAGAAGAAGCGTCAGTCAAACCAGCTAACATGCTAACTCCGACTCACAGCGACACTTCCTAACTGTCTTAGCCTTACAGTCATTTCCCAACATGCCCGACGAAGTTTCGGTTGTGTCTTCAAAGAAAAAAAAGTGAAAGTGTAGCCGGTATTTAATTTCCAACACGCAGTGCGTGTGTGTTTTCCGTCCGCGCAGGTTAACAGCAGAGCTTCAGAGTGAGAAACAGTGGAGAGAGAGAGACTGATAGGAGCTCAAAAACACACTGCACTACCACCTGTAAGCTCTACACTACACTACCCTCACCACAGATCACACTGCTCACACTGCCCTACTGTCCAAATACACACTACAGAAATACCCATAACAAACAAATGAAGCCATGGTGAACATCTTACAAAAATACTTTTTATACTCAAAATTACAATGTGTGATAAAATATTATGACTTATATGCAGAAAAAATGTCGTAGAGCTTAGAGAATTATAGTAAGCTTTCAAAAGATTGTATTGCAATATAATGTAATATTAATAAATAATTAATAGTAATAATAGTAATAATAGTGGCAGCACCGTGTTGCAGGGAGTGGTCCACGGTTCACTTTTGAGCTTAAGTGTGTGTCTGTGTGTTTTCAGATATCCTGACTGTGCTAAATGGCCTCAAAGTGTGTGCGTGTGCATGGTTCCCTGTGATGGACTGGCATCCCAGCTCTGCCTCATGCCTAGTGTTACTTGGATAGGCTCCAGATCCACTACAACCCTTACCGGGATAAAGACAATTACCGAAAAAGCTATATTCATTTATTAACAGCAACAATAATTATAGCAATAAAATAATGAAATACAATTTATTGATTATAGTAGTATATAACCTAGTTTTTCAATTTACAGTAATTTAGCTAAAACAAATCAAACACAAATGTATAAAAATCATGAAAACAAAATCTGTAACTTTGAGCAAGCACCAGGCAAAAAAACATCCCATCCCATAAGAATCCCATCATATAGAAGGCAATGCAGAAGAATCTATTTTTCTAGCTCCATACAGATTATTATTATTATTATTATTATTATTATTATTATTATTATTATTATTATTATTATTATTATTGGTCCAAGCGTGTAAAGCTGAAACCCTATTGTTAGTATTTTTCTTCTTTTTTGGATTCTCCACTTACATGAATTGTGAAGAGCCAACTCTAAGTCCTAAAAATGTAGGACCCAGATGGGCCTAATTGGCCTAACAGTGTCTCCAATGAAATGCTTGCTGACACTCAAAATATTTTTTTCTTCTGAATTCATGTAGGTTTACAGTTAGACTGATTTGCACAGTATGTGCAATAAGGCAACAGAATGAGGAAGCATTCTATGTAGCAATATTCAGTACAGTAATGTTCATGATTTGTCAGTCACAAAGATGATTATCCTAATTATTATCCAACTATTTCGGGTTAACCATCCAGTGTGACCGGGGGTGTGGAAAAGAGGTGAAGAGGCGAGCGCAGGCAGGTAGGAGGTAAGGTGTCAGGAGTGGAGAAAAGTGGAGAAAAGTGTCGGGAGTGTTGTGTGACAGAAGAGTGTCAGTAAGAATCAAAGGAAAGGTGTACAAGACAGTAGTGAGACCAGCTATGCTGTATGGGTTAGAGACTATAGCAGTGAGGAAAAGACATGAGGCAGAGATGAAGGTAGCAGAGATGAGGGTGTTGAGGTTCTCTTTGGGAGTGACGAGGATGGACGGGATTAGGAACGAGCACATCAGAGGGACAGCTCAGGTTGGCTGTTTTAGGGACAAAGTCAGAGAGGCTAGATTAAAATGGTTTGGACATGTACAGAGGAGGGAGATGGTTATATTGGTAGAAGGATGTTGGAGATGGAGCTGCCAGGTAAGAGGTCAAGATGGCGGCCAAAGAGGCGATATATGGATGTGTAAAAGAGGATATGAAGTTAATTGCATGAGTAGAGGATACCAATGATAGAGTTAGCTGGAAAGAGATTATTTGCTGTGGAGCCCACTAAGGTAAAAGCCCAAAGTGGAATATCCTATTTATAATCTTAAAATTGAGGTAAACAGAAAATACATTTTAGAAAAACATTCATGTGAGCAAACCACACTAAACTTTGGTAATTTGTCATTTACCTCAGTATAGAGGAAGGCAGTGGAGTCTGGATAAAAAATCAGCAGCAGGGGGCGCTACAGTTTCTATTTTATTCCCAAAGCAGATCTCTTACTGATATGTGAAGCTGCTGAAGCGTGCTGTTTTTTTAAGTTAATGGTTTTAGGGATCCCTTAATGGGCCATAGACATAAAACTGTTTTGCGTACTTTGAGAATTTATAGGTAAGGTTAAACTTGTCATTTAGAACTTTATCTTGAATTGGTCATGATGAATCCAGAGTATGTGCTGGAATCACTGTGAGTGAGGAGTGGGATGCCAATCCACTGCAATGCTCAGTGCACCACACACACACACACACACACACACACACACACACACACACACACACACACACACACACACACACACACACACACACACACACACACACACACACACACACACACACACACACACACACACACTTTTGAGTAGCCAATTCACCTGTTTTTGTAAGTGGAGGAAACTAACCTAAACAAATTTGATTTGAGTGCAAATTTTGTACCCTCTGTTGTTTACTGTTACTCTTACAACAAAATGTTGTGTAACATTTGTAAATTTGATTACATAATAAGATGTGTAAATTTACAGTCTACATACATTATTAAAATTAAGAAAAACTATGTATGTTATCAATAGTTGAAAAAATTATGCATCTCTTTTTCTGAAAGTTTTCTTTTCTGTTGATTTTTTCCTCTATAAAAACATTTTTGTATAATAACATATACCGACACAAAACAACGTCCTTCTCTTTGTAAGTCTGCAAAGATGGTTTATTAGCTAACTTAAGTGTAACACTAGGCTGCAAAACTTATTTGCAAGAATACCAAGTCAAGGTCTTACCCCTTCTCTTCCAAATTGTTACTTTACCACCTACATGTTCTTGACACAGACCTCATTACATAGCACGAACACTGTAAGAACATGCCCAGAAGGTATAACTGAACAAAGGGTGAATAGGATAGTGCTTCGGGAACTTTAGGTCTGTTAGGCTATCCTATACCCCTTGCTGGATTCCCGCCTGGTGCTTTTTGTGTCCCCTCCACCCCCACTCCACTTTTCACTTTCACCCAAATACTCCCTGTGTTTCCCCTCCCCAAACCCTGCACCCATTATGGAGTACCAATTATGCAGCGGAGGGTAAAGGGGAGGGGGGATAACAATGCAGATAAAGAAAGCATGTGGTTAGAGCCTTGTGAATGGCTCCATTCAGTCAAGCCAGGAGGCAGAGAGAAAAGCAGTTCGGCACTCCCAAGCCCCAAAGTTTCACTTAGCACAACTGTGCATTTATTTTCTGTAATTACATGCAAGCTCACACATACATGCATATGTTCTTGCATGAGCACATGCAAGCTGAAACATCAGTGCAAAGTTATCTCTAATCTGCAAAAGCCTTATTTCTTTGACAGATCCAATGCCATATATCTATGTGTAATCCGTCACCCAAATGTGTGCTACATCAAAGGTGTCACACAGTATTACTCAAGTTCAAGTTGCAGCCAGAGGGTGATTTTATCTCACTGTGACTTAGAAAGCAAAAGGAAAAGATTAATTGGTGCCATTTGCTGTTAAATGCTTTTACAGTTCAGACCAACTGTCCCAATTTGTCTTTGGTTCATACAGAATGCCTTTATTTTTTGTAAAAAAAATAAAATAAATAAAAATAAAAAATTAAGTAGTAATTGAAGATGAAGAATGTCTCTAAGTGAAAAAAGGTAATTCTTCAAAATAAATAAATCTGTGCAAGTCAGTGAATACTGGCCAGTAAAGGTCTCCTGAGTGTGCTTATATACTTTTTGAAAGAAGAGTTGCTTTTAATCCACACTCGTTACATTTTAAAATACATTGAAATGCTCTTCCTTAAAGGATCAGGGATTCTACATGGATTACAGATCATCATCATCATCGTAACTGGATGTTCAAGTCCAATACTAAATCCGAAAAACGCATTATCAAAATAACAAAGCAGCAGGTCCTTAAGCCTTATATACACAGCATTTAACATATCAATGACCATTACGACAGTAAGACAGACACTCATCTTTGCACAAGTTCAAGCAAAGAGAGAAAAATTAATGAAACTGCCTGGTCTGGAGCATCCTGTCTGTGAAATAGGTCATGGCCCCTCCACCTGTTACCTCACAGATGTTTAACTCCATACTATGCGTCTGCCCTTATTAATCACAGCCGCACACACAGCTCAAGTTATGTGTGAGTATTTGGAGAGGGGAGGCTCCATATGGGTCCTCCTGCAACTCTTTTCTGATCCAACAGGCGGGCAGATGAGACGTGATCCTACAGGTCACCGTGCACAGACGTAAGACGAATAGCTGAGCAGCAGAGAACTGCATGGGGCCCCAACAACGTCTGCCAGCATAGTGCAGCTCCTTCACCTCATCCCCCTGCTCCCACACACCCACCGTCCAACGCGCTCTCTCTCTCTCTCTCTCTCTCTCTCTCTCTCTCTCTCTCTCTCTCTCTCTCTCTCTCTCTCTCTCTCTCTCTCTCTCTCTCTCTCTCTCTCTCTCTCTCTCTCTCTCTCTCTCTCTCTCTCTCTCATTTGCAGAGAATAATGAAGTAATCATCTAAATTAATACTTGAGCCAGAGAAGTATTAGAATTATTACTTAAAAAGCATTACTCATTACACAATATTAGATTTAAACTTTACACTATTTTATGTGACGTTAGTGCTAGAGTTACACATTGGTGTACTTGTATTACACTAATGATTATGACTATGATGATATTGAAAATATTTACTATAATTGCACTGGGACAAAATTAAACCCATGTCAATATATACAGAATTTATTGTATCATACAGAATATGCAACCCTCTGTGGAAGAGCACACATGAGCATCATCTTTCTGCACTGCATTCACACAGAGTTCAGTGTGTTTATGAAAATATTCCATATGACCATCCTGCAAGTAAGCAAAGGTTTTATTCTTGAATGTTATCCATAGGTTTTGACATTATGCAATGCCCTTTGTACTGTCAGAGCTGTCACAAAAACTCAGATATATACAGATAACACTTCTGTTTGTCTGTATTTCAAAGCTAGAAGCTCAGTGTCTGTGGTGTGAATTTAGGAGGACATCCACTGCAGCTCTGATCAGTCATGTTATGCTCGTTCTTTACCTACCGATTACTCCTGCAACTGTGTTTCAGCTTTTTGTTAGTGAATGATTTTCCTGAATCTGGTTTTTCAGTTGCTCTGGAAAATCTTTCCATGTGGAGCAGTGATGCAGACAGATAGCCCATTGGTGTAAAATTGAGAAGGTTCTGTTGTTCACAGGAAATTTTATAACCAGGATCATCCAATAAGGATAAAGAAATCAAACATGTACTCAATGTTGTTTCAGTCATCACAGCTTTTCTATCTCCTCTGTCAGTGATCACAGGCCTGCATTTTCAGTATAGTCTTTTCAAAGTATTTGTTTTTGTTTGTTTATATAAGGAAATCTACTTGTTAACTTAGAAATAATGCAATGATTTAGAGCTGATACAATTTTGAATCATTTGACAATTACATGATATTACACAGTCTTTTGTTGTTCTGTTGTATACTACATATTACATCCATAACCAAAGCATACTGGAGAAAGCTGTCCATATGTAAATCATATTTATGGCCCTCATTTCCCTAAAAGAAAAAAAACCCTCTCATAGCAGAGCGCTCAACAGATGGTAAAGAGAGGGTCTCTTTCAACACTTTTGGCAAGTGGAGCCCAGTGCAGAACTCCACATTTCATGAATTGGCTGTGTGCACATAAACACACCATTTTCTCAAGCTGCACTACATCAGGGGTTACATTACACTACACGTCTTTGAGCATCCATTTTCAGGGTTCAGTGTAAAATAGATTTCAATGAGAAAGAGAAGGTCAGGAGAGGAGGTGCAGAGGCAAGATGAGAGGTAGTGGAATAGGGAGCAGGGTGGGAAACCAACAGGAGGGGAAAGAAAGGAGGTGTACTTAGGGTAGAGGGATTTTCCATTTGAAAAAAAAAAAAAAAACTGGGGCCATTGGTTATTGAGTTGCATGAGAAGGATCCCCGTTTTCTTTTTTTGTTCTCCCCATTTGCCCCTCCTCCTCTACTCTCTCTAACCTTCTACCTCGCTCGTCTTCCTCTCTCATTACCATAGCAGCTGCAGAGCTGTGTATGTGTGAGCATGCATGCATGTGTGTGTGTGTGTGTGTGTGTGTGTGTGTGTGTGTGTGTGTGTGTGTGTGTGTGTGTGTGTGTGTGTGTGTGTGTGTGTGCGTATGTGTTCATGGGCGGGGGGCAGGGTAGGGCAGTGTGACTTGGGCAGGGGCTCCCGTCAATGGTGGGACGTCTGTAACTTGAATAGGGGAGCAGAGAGCCGAGCTGGCCGAACAAAAGCGAGAGAGAGGAGGAGAGTGAACAAGTGAATGGGGCGGCTTGTCACCAGGAGCTAGAGCACGCAAAATGGAGTGAAATAGTAAAAGAAAGGAAGCAAAAAAAGGGAGCAGAGGGCATGTGAGGATTGGCCTGGCCACCTGTCTCTCACTCCCTCTGTCTCTTGGCCCTTCTGTCAATGCAGGGACCAAAGGTTAGAGTTATGAGAGAGAGATTTGTGTAAAAGAAAATTTTTGAAATGTGCTGTATGTTGGTGGTGATATGAGGGATGCAGGTTGTAGACAAAAGCTCTTTGTTGGTACTTGAAAAAACACCTATAGTAAAAACACAGCAAAAGTATTCCAGAGTATCATCAGACCGATGTAATTTGCAGTCTGATCCCAGATAAAAGGTTTATTTGTGATTGATACATGGTAGATACTTGCGCAATATGGTTATCTGATCTCTCTTGCTAGATCCTTTCTGCACTTCTCAGACAAATGTGTGTTGAGGTATGCCAAAATCCCTCTCTACAATTCAGCTGTCATTATGTCTGAAAATATAACCTGGTGTGTGCTTGATAGTCAGCCATTTAAAACTACCTTTTACTTGCCTTGTGTACTTTATTTGTTTGCTCATTTATCTTCGAAAACTGCTTTATCTTGAGCAGGGATGTAGTGGGTACAGAGCAATCCTGGCAACACCGAAGGCAAGGTGGGAGAATTCACTCGGCATGGGACACTGGTTCAACGGAGGACACCATTCATGCACACATTCACATCTAGTGTAACCATTCCACCTACCTGCATGGTTTTTGGAAAGTAGCAAAAAAAAAGTTATTCCATATACCAGACTCTATAAACTAGGTGGCATCTAAATCATAAAATTGCATAATCCCAGCACGAAATTTGAATTTGTCTTGGATACATTAAAGTAATCATTTTCAGTAATCAGCAACTATTTTTTTATTCTCTCCATTTATGTCTAATTGTGCTTTTGACTAAACACACAAAACAGGACAATCATTTTACAGCTATATGATCCCTGAGCTCAGGTTACTATCTGTCTGGACTTGTTTCTCTCTTTGTCTGCTTAGGTTTCTTCTTTGGTTTCTATCTCAAAACATGCTGCTGGGTGAAGTGGCTACACTAATTTGTGCCTAGGTGTGAATGAGTGTTTGAATGTGTGCATACACTGGCATCACATCCAAGGTGTATTTCCACCTTGCACCCAGTGGTATCAGGACCACATGTACCCATGTGAGCCTTACAAGAAAAACACTTACTGAAGATGAATGAATGGCTTTTTACAGTCATATCAACCACACCAGGCTATGTTAAGAACAGTCAGTATAGAAGTTCAGATTATTATTGACTGTCATGGTCAGGGGCTTACATATTGAAATATCACAAAAGACATTTTGTAGGACATTAGAATACAGAATTGATCCTACGGTAGACTGGAGTCTATCACTATGCCCATGACACAGCACTCTTTTTTTTCCCCTTCTTTCAAGCTTCTGTATACTGTATATCAGACTTTGACATCCTCTCCTGAAATCCTTTTGCAAATAACTTGGTTACATTTTTTTTTATAAATATATGCATCTATAGGCTACAATTGGAGCCTTATATTACTCATTGTTTTTTTTTCTATTACCTCTTGACTTCCTGAACAAGATATTGTTTGTTACTTAGGTTTCAAATCTTTTTTTCTTGCCATTTAGATTAATTAATCTTGTCATTCAGGATATAGACCCTTGCATATCCCTTGGCTGCTTTGTATCATTGTGCGTTCAGCGTTTTACATATTTACTAATACCATGAGAATTAACAAGAGTATTAAGTATTAGTGTGATATATGACTAAATATAATTGAGATGCATGACTTCTTACTGTTATACACATTCATATCATAACCAGTTGCCTGGAGAGTGTTGTGTACAGGGAAACGAGTAAATGTCTATCATTAGACACACTAATGCTATGTGTTCCAGACTGTAGACTGTTCAGTACAGTATATACTGGTGAGCTAAAAGAGCTATCAAGTTAGTAACCTGAACATTCTAAGCTGAACAAATCAAGGTTAACTAAAACCATTAATACCCCATAACATATGTATATTTTATCTCATCCAGGCAAAAATCCTGACACACAATGACCAACATAACCCACTTTTAAAAAAGCAGAATTTAATATTTTAAAAAGGCTTTTGTACAAAGATACAAATACAACATGTAATATCTTTCAAAATATGTCCACTTACACCATTTAAAACATTAAGAACAAACCTTCTAAACAGATAGAAAACAACAAAAACATATCAACAATTCACAAAAGCATAACAAGAGATCAGTGGTTTGGTCTCTTTTTCTGAACTTCTCTTTGCAGAAAATAAGAATTCCAAAAAAGTTGGTCCAATAATATCACAGTCATTTGACATTTATCTCAACCAAGGATGGTATTTTTTACTCTCATGTCATAAATGTTATGGCATTATCAAGTAAAGACTTGTGCATTGTGTAACATTGCGCTACACTGATTTTACCATGTAACGCCCCCCTTAAAAAGAGGAGGACGGGACTTCTGTGAAGAAGTGCTCCAAGAATTACTGAACACTTTACCTGAATGTTCTTCCATGAAAAAAAAATCAACATCAAATTGAGTGTTGAAATTGCTCAGATATTTAAACAATGTCACGGTTCTGTGACATGTTTCATATTGTGCAAGAAGGAACACCAAGTAAAGTGCTTTACAAAGTTCTAAATTCAACATCTACAGACATTTAAATGTCTTTGCCAAAAGTGAGAGAAGACTAATCTATCGTGGAGCTTCCATACAATATGATTTTTTTTTTCCATTTAGAAAAATAGTATCTTTCAAAGTTGGTTGTGACACCAACTGTTCATAAAACAGCCATCAGTGCAATAGTTTAAAACATTCTCAAGTATAAATGATGCATATTTCTATTCTGGCTTTGAATGATACTTAATCAGTGTTTTCTCACAACCCTTTAAACAGTTTTCCAGCATTGGCAGTGAAATTGGGCAAAAGACAGGCCTTCAATATGCAGTGCATTGTATAGACATGCATAATACAACATGATTCTGTGAATCTGCTCAACTTCTTAAGGTTGAAGCTAATAAGTTACATTGAGTGAGCAGCCAAACATTTAAAATGAATACAGGTTAAAACAATAATGGTGACAGGCTTGGCCCAGAAAACATCTAGACGTTCCTCATTTCACAATTAGGTAGCTTAAGCCTAAATCTCCCATTGGTGTGAATTTAAATTTGATATAATTGTATTTATTTTGTATGAAATATAGGAGTGTCCAAAAATGTTAAATATATCAGAAACGTATATTGTTTTATAAGCTGAAGCTTCCATTGCCCTTTAAAAACATGGAACAAATGCATATTTCGCTGGAGATCCTGAACTTTTTACTGTGTGAACACCTTCACACCAATTTTGAGGTAAGAATCCTGACAAAGTCATAAACCTTTATGCATCAAATCAACTAATAACCATTCCTGCCATTAAAAAAAAAGGAAAGAACCTGTTTAAAATGTAGATCTCAATCCAGCTATGTCATTGTATCTCAGTGTCAGCAATCTGTGAGTAGAATATAATCAGAAGGTAATCTATAATCATGCACTGTTTAAATGTATAATATAAACTGTATTCATTGTTCACAAACCACATCTTTGACATTGTACCAACCCGACACCGTCTGCATTTTGGACTTGAATCCGTGCCACACCACATCACCAATAATCAGTCTTTGACTTTGGCACAAAAAGTTGTCAAATGCGATAGGCTTATGGCAGTTTCACAATCCTGGTCCTGGTGTTTTCAGGAACTGCACGTTTTGGTGTTTATCCACACCCGACTCAGCTCACCAGCTATTGAAAGCCTTAATGAAGTTAAAATGAGTGCAGCAGAGCAGAGAGAACACAAAAATATGCAGGGTAAGACTCCATGATAGTGAAAAAAACACACATATTGCTATATTTTGTGATCGCAATAGGTTTAACAAAAATAAAATAAATACACATTGTGGAATCACTGATCTGACATGGTTTATCTTCTGTGGGTGGCCACAAGATAGTTTAGTGACTTTCTAAAGTTTTCATTTGAATGCTGCATCCGGACTTACCAGATGCTGCTCAGATTAAAATAACCACCTGATGGATTCATCTGTTGTAATGGCGTTGACACATATATATATATATATATATATATAGTTACCAAATTATCATTGCTTGATATTCTGCATGCTTTCATAGTGGCTAGAGAGGATTCTAATTTTTTTTTTTTCTTTCTTTAGATCAGCGTATAAACGGTCAATCCGACCTGGGCAGACTGTTATGCAAGTATAGCAAATGCTAGGATCGCATATGAAGCCCTAATCTAGAGCGATAGATCACATGGCTCTAGATTAGGGCTTCACTCCAGGACCAGGTTTAAGTGAAACCTGCTCTAATGTCCTGCATGTTCTTCTTTCTCTCAGAGTGCTCCGGATGAGTACTTGGCCCTCGTGATGAGGTAGAGTGCGATGTCCTGGTGGCCTCCGAAAGCCGCCATGTGCAGCGCGCTCCAGCCATCCCGGTTTGCCAAGCGCACATCAGCGCCGAACTTCACCAACAACTTGACGAGCTCGAGATTTCCGTCAATGACGGACTGGTGCAGCGCAGTCTGACCCTCGGGCCCAAACGAGTTCACGTTGAACTCGCAGTTGGTCATGCCGCGCAGCAGAGAGTGCAGCTCCGCCGTGTTGCCTTTGCGCAAGGCTTCCTGGAAGACGCGCTGACGCGCCGAGCAGCTCACGTCCGCCTGGCTCATGCTCTCAGCAGGTAAACCTCACCGGAAACAGACCGGAAACGGACCGGAACCAGTTACCTTCCTTGCGTGCTCTCGCGTCTTGTTCTTCTTCTTCTTACTTTTTTTTTTGGATGAACGTATAATCCGCAATGTCCCTGCAATTTAGTCGGTAGGAAGACCCCAAAGTTATTTTTAACACGATATATGTGTTCAGAAAACAGATACAAATGGTTCAGAAATCTGTCCTTCGCCTACAATTCATCAGACTATCCAGCAAGCGTCGGCTCCTTCAGCAGCCCATAGCAGAGTCCAGCAGTCCGAACCGATCTGTTCCAAATAGATTTATTTACAGATCAATGATGTATTACACCACAGAACATTCAGGTTTTACATCACATCTAGCAAAAAAAAAAAAAAAAAAAGTGGTAGGATCTTACCATCAAATTGTTTTGATTACCCTCAGTGTTCAGAGGTTTTACCCCTGCGCCTGCGCCTGCTCCTGCTCCAGTGTGTGCAGTGTGGAGCTCCTCAGCTTGGGCTGATGTTCCTCTAACTCCCTCTGTTCAGCTCATTTCAATAACAATGGACACTCCTATAGTCGGCCTGTTAGAGGCGGGGCTTGGCCTCATTTCTCAGGCTGCGAGGGGGCCGCGGGAGGCCATTGGCTCACATCCCGAACCGCATACTTGCGTCCTAAAGGAGTATGCAACAGGGCACAAAGAACGTGAATGCATCCTCTCCACACTGCATACTACCATACTAAGCGGTAGCAAGTGCTTAATAGAACGACAATCGCATGTAAGGTGGATTAAACTGCTTTTGCATTTAGCATGTT
Organism: Tachysurus fulvidraco; assembly: GCF_022655615.1. NCBI lineage: Eukaryota > Metazoa > Chordata > Actinopteri > Siluriformes > Bagridae > Tachysurus > Tachysurus fulvidraco. Next base: position 10,349,128 of record NC_062526.1, read on the forward strand.
TAGTCCACACTCTCAGAAAACCAGTTCAAAAAAGTATACTTTTTGTACTCCTGTTGTACTTCAGTGTGTATCCGTGACATGGTACTGGGTCTAATATTTAATAACAAATTAAAGTATATAATTTGACTTTAAGGACCAACATTGTAACTTCAGTTTTTTTTTTTGAGTGCAGCTCTGACATACAGTAGCATGAATGGCACCCATTGCCATTTAATCAACTTTAGAAATTAGGATATTTAGGATATTTAGTCAACTTTTATATTTAGTCAACTTCGTATTTCATATGACCATGACCTTTTGCCCAACTCATTCATTTATCTTCAGTAACGTCTGATCTTGATGTGGGTCATGATGGGTCTGGAACCTCTCTTGGGAATTCATGGGATGGGACACCAGTGGGAATGGATGGGGCACCAGTCTGTGGCTTTGCACCATGCACACTCAGGGACAATTTACCATAACCAGCTCACCTAGAAGCATGTTTATAAGAGGTTGGTGGAAACAAAAGAACCCAGAAGAAACAAGCACATGGGGAACATGCAAAACTCTACACAGGTAGTATACAAGCTCAGGATTAATACATGGACCCTGGAGATGTGAGGTGGAAATGATAAATACTGCACTACAGTGCTGCCCTGTATTAAATTATGTCATCATATTCACTTTTTATAACATGAAAATGTTTAGATGAAAAAACAGCTTGGAAGACTAACAGTTCTACACTTATCAAAACATGTTAGAACTAGAACTGGAATAGGAAAACCTTCTGTACGGTTAGACATTTACATTTACAAGAGAACATTTAAGAGTTCTCCCAGAATGACAAGCTGGTAAACCCTTAAGTGATTTTTCTAATACTATAAAATGATTTATTTTTCCAATTCTTTCATTTTCCATTTTATAGGGGTAATCTTAAAAATGAATGCTGTAATATCCTGTGACAAATAGGTAAACAATAATGCAATGAAGTTCAAATTTTCCCATGGTAGGCAGGTCTTTCTCAACACCCAGTGATTTACGTGTGAAAACGGTTGTAGGTATTGCTCCATCTCGTGTGAAGTTGAGACTGTACACATTTTATTTTGCTGCAATCCACACTTCCCCCTTTTACTTGTGTGGTTTCAAGAACAGAATAAATGGGGACAAAATAATGGTCTTTTAAAACAAATATCCACGATCTTTCAGTCATATTACATTTGTTGATCAACAGTCCATTTGTTTTAAATGTGGTGGCAAGTGGGAAAGCTACTTGCTCACCAGTTTTTTTTGGCAGCAGTTGGAGTGCTTATAAAGTGACACAGAATCCAACAGACCCATGGGAACTAGACTACTGCATGCTGGGCTTGTATCGGCTCGCAGCCATGATTTGGCACAAAAAACCTAGCTAGGGTACTGTAAGACCTAAAGAGGCCTGACAGGCAATTGCTTCATTAATGATCCCAAATTTATGTGCTGTTAAACAAGAGTACACATAATGGTTTAAAAAGGGTATGTATTTCTGTCTAAATTGTGTATTTATTTGTGTCCACAGATTTACTTTTTTTTGCGCTACAGTAAAACAAATATATGTATTCAGATTTATATTTGTATTTTATACACACACCTATGTCTACATATACATATGTGTGTATAGAAAGAGAGAGAGAGAGAGAGAGAGAGAGAGAGAGAGAGAGAAAGTAAGGGAGTCATATAGATAAAGAGATATATGTAAATAAAAGAGACTTCTTTATTTATAATCATTTTGTTATCACTCCTGTTGAACTATTTGTTATCGAGATTAAACGCCCTATCCAACATAAAATTATTTCTGAAAAATAAATAAATAATTTAAATAAATGAACGTAAGAATGAATGAATGAATGAATGAATGAATAAACAAAACACCACAATTTTAAACAAGTCTCAACAGTCCAACTTGACTAAACTTGTCTCTAGATACTTTGCTTTTTTTCAAATTTATCATGTTCTCTTCCCTCCCTTTTCAATAGGCTTCATTCAAATGGCTTAAAAAATCTCTGGCGGCGTGACAGGATCGCAGTGGTCGAATTGCAGTGACGTTTCAATAGCGAGGGTGGGTCAGCCGGGATCCAATTTTAAACCACGTGCTCTAGGACCGTGGGAAAGAGTCGAGCTTTTCTTCCCAGCATAGGCGTATGCACAATTCGAGAGCGAGAGAGAGGGAGAGAGAGAGGGAGAGAGAGAGGGAGAGAGAGAGGGAGAGAGGGAGAGAGGGTAGACTAGTTCAAAAACAGTTGCCTGTGGAAAGTTGGCATGTTTAAAGGATACCAGAGACTGTGTGGAGGTTTGATAACCTCGAGTCAGTTACAGGAATGTCAGCGACTCAAACGTCTTTAAGCTACTGAGGACAGATCAGTTTCCCAACTCATGTTGCTTGAGATTTCTCGTGCTCACATGTTAAGATGTAGGAATGGAGAAATTTGGCATTATGGCCATGTCTAAAGTGAAAGGTTTCAGGAGCCCACACTTCCTGCTCCTGACTGTGACCTATTGATTTTGCATGGGAACTGACCCCTGCTGTTAGCCCCTAACCAGCCAAAATGCCTCCTGACTGGTCAAGCTTAACAGATAACAAGCATGAAGCAAGACTCAATTACATGACACAATGGCTTGAGCTGAGAGTTCAATCACCAGTATCACTTGCCTTCTTGCAAAAGAATTCACTAAAAAAAGGTTATCTACATTAAACATAAAGTGGTTGTTGTAACAGAAAAGAATGATATGGTCTTAATTTGTGGCATGGTCATCACACATATAAGAAATGTCTGCCCGGACATTATTCAGCATAAAAGGATGATGTCAGGTGTTGTGAAAAGAGGACACTTTTAACACAGATGTTATTGGTGAAAACATTTGGTGCATAGAAGAGCAATAATTCTGTCAGCCTGCGGCGTCAGACAGTAGGAATGTCCTGTTTGTCTTGGTGTGTGTTTGTTCACTGTACTGCATGTTATGCTTACAAGGCTGGCATTTGTGTTAATGTTTTTGTGTGTGTGTGTGTGTGTGTGTGTGTGTGTGTGTGTATGTGTGTGTGTATGTGTGTGTGTGTGTGTGAGCCAGTGAGTCTGTACCGGCCGGGGTGTTTGATACCTTTGTGTGAGAATCAAGCTGCTTCCTGCCCCTTGGACCACAACAGCAAGAGCTCTTATTGCCCATAAGGTCAGCAAAGGGGGAGAAGCTAGAGAGGCACTCTGTGTGTGTGTGTGTGCGTGTGTGTGCGTGTGTGTGCGTGTGTGTGTGTGTGTGTGTGTGTGTGTGTGTGTGTGTGAGAGAGAGAGAGAGGAATAAAGAAAACAGTGCTCAATAATTCCTTTTTCATGGGATCACCAATTAGACATGATTTGAAACACAATAATCTCATTTAGTTTTGTTTATGAGACTCTGGAGACACTTACATGACATGACATGCATCACACATCCTATTGTACATACATTTTATTGAAACGGATAATTTCCAAGGCTGCGCTACTTTTTAGCAAAAAAGAAATCAATAATAAATGACATGAGTGAGCTGCAGCATGCTGGCCACTGCTGAAATGTCAGTATCCTAAGCAGGGCCCACCCTCCTCCGTGTGCATGCTTTCCTGTTCCCCTCCCATTCCCAGCCTCTCTGTTTGGTGCGGATATCCCCAGGAAAAGGCAACACAGTTTGTGATGTCAGCAGCTGCACTACAGTAGCCCTCCTCTGTGGGAATTTAAAGAAATAGGCTGTACAGCCGAGTTTCTATACAACACAACACAACACATTCAGGAGGTCCTGATATTAATCAAGGCTTGAGTTTGCGTCTATGGATTATACCCAAGGGAGTTCTCCATTCCTCGTCTGAGTTCAAGAAGTCCACTTCCACACCAGTCTATATTTATGTAAAGACCACACTGTGGGCATTGGTCATCAAATCTGCACTGAAGTCCATGTAACTCTTTAACATTTAAGAGGTCTATAAAGGTATCATGTCAGTTTATCTGATAAGGCTGCTTCTATGCATGTTCCTTAATGTTAAGCCAAAATATTTCTTCATTGTATTTACTTAAATGAAACAGCGTATCCTTGACAGACTCATATTAGTCTTTGTTTATGTACATTTTGGCAGCCATCTTCATAATGAACCACTTGTGAGACAGAATCCAACTCACTTCTTTTGGCAATTATGAATTAAAGGCCCAGGTTTTGCTTTCTGGACGTCCTGGGATTTAGCTGCCACTAGCACTAGACTTCTTAACTGCTTATCTTCCAATCTTCAGAAACAGACACAGGTACATTTTTGTTTCCTATGGAACAAAATGTTTAGTAGAGACTCCCCTAGAATTATGTTTAAGACAAATGGCCTTTCAAAACTAGCTCACTGTGCAATAAATCCAGACAGAGTCCAACATTTTGTTGCAAAACATATTGAATTATTTACAAGGAGACATCATGTAGTTTCCCCAAACGTCAAGGTCATATTACACACATCATTTTACATGTTAGTTCACTGCACTTTAATCATAAACACAGCCCATATACATGCATTTATCATTACACATTTACCGTTTTCTATTAAACCATGTTATGTTTGCATTTAATAAGTGTTATGTCCCATTCTAGTATTCTTATACTATCATTTCAGAATTTAAAGAAACACATTAACAAAACAGAGTGCGTGGCAAAGATGTGTGTAAAAGGTAGGAGTAGAAATAAGAGAGAGTGAAAGAAAGAGGCATAGTTTAACATTAGCTTTAAGGTTCACGTTTACAATTATGTTTAATACACCTTTCTACATCATTTTGGTATTATACATGGGAGAAAATGTTCATTATATTATACATGAGAAAATCTTAAAACATCAAGAAATAGTCTAATAAAGAGAAATATTAATTACATTTGCCTCTACATGTTTTAATTGATTATTTAGTATAATATCTTTGCAGTGTAAAGTACATAGACATCATTGTTAGAATCGTTCAAATGAAAAAGGTGTCATTTTGGATTAAAAGAACATAAGAGTTAATAAAACCATTCAGCTTAAGTATCTGTCTTGCAAACATTTGACATAAGTAATCTAATAAATGCTAAAACCCAACTAGTAGACAGAAAAATAAGCCTGTGGCTGCAAACTGGCCCAAGTCCACAGAAAAACAGGAGACTTGGCAACCCTGCTAAATGCAGCCTCGAAAATACACCATATGATATAGAACAAAAGGGCATGTTAATGTCATGATAATGTCTTATTCTCCCTAGAATCTCAGAACATCAAAGGTTTTAACAAAAGGACAAAATTAACTCTGTGACACAGATGGATCTGTCTAGAGCATTTTACTACACTGACCTCTGCTGAGAAGAAGAAACATCGCAGGCTATACATTAAATGCTGCAATATGTTTTTACTAGTTGTAACTGATGATAGCAAATAAGAAATTCCATAAGCATAACTTTACAGAATTAACAGTATATGACTGCTTCACTCTGTTATTACATGGTATTTACTGTACATAAGAGTCTTAAACATTATTAGAAAACGATAACAAGCACCAACAAAGTTGCACAGAATTTTTGTGGATAACATCTGGATGACAGTCCTACATCTTTACTACAATATCAGCTGGACTGATGAGCAAAGAAACGATGAACATTGATTCTTCTAATCCAGCAATTCTGTCATATTACTGCAGGTAGAAAGTTTTAGTCTCATTAAGCTTTAAAGTCACACATAAAATATTGTAAATCAGTTTAATGAGCCATATTATCCTTACCTTGGCTCTGGAAGGGGGCATGGGTCTATAACAGAATAAAATATTGGTCAGAATAGATTGCATAAGAGCGAGAAATAAATAAGCATAGTGGCATTAGAATTGTTTGATTTGTAAGAAATGTCTATTCTGTGCACCAGCCGTCTTATAGCATCCTATACATACACATATAGTCTCATATCTTCAGGACATAATACGTGCAACATAGGATGATCAAAAGGTACTAGAGTCTATCTCTATCATAATGTTTATTCTCTCTGTACAGCATTATATTTGCTATGTAAACATCACAAGGCCTGCAAACATACGCCCCAGACAAATCTCGGTCAAATGTCTTATTTACTTTTTGCTCTGCATCAAACTCACCCACAATGGCTGGTGTTATGATGGCCTCCTCAGAAAACCCAATAGACAAGGCAAATGATCTGAAATGTTCTACCACCTCCGGCCTGAGTTCTGGCTTTCGTCCTAAAGAATACATAGAGGGTTGACAAAAGTTGTTACTGGATCAAGAAGTTCAGGTTTAGCTTAAATTCTGCAGAAGCCTTATGTGCTCACCGTAGAGAGCCAGCTGAGTGTATTCTTTGTTCATATTCTTGTATTTCAGGACGACCCCGTAGTCAGTGTAGTTTGACTCCACCACTGTAATGTCCTTTTCAATCTTGTGCCCTTATAATGAATAATAAATAATAAGTAAAAATAAGTAAGATCACCATTTGTCTTTTTTCTGTCTTTTTTCTACGGTGTTAAATATTTTATGTAGAACATGTGAGATATCATAAAATAAGAACATGACTTACGTTGGCTGAAATAAGTGAAAGCACCAGGAACCTCTGTCTTCTCATACACATAAAAACTTATATCACATGTCTTTTGGCTAAGGGCAGAAAAAATATGGCTGAAAGATGACATTGAAAAAATGACATTATTTATGTTTTGACATTAAGAAAAACATAAATAATAAATCAAAAGAATTATTTAATCTTTAAGGGTTCATGAATAATGATAACTTATATTCTACCAAAGCTTAGATTCACTGTTGTAGCTTTCTAACATAGAACCCAGAAGGAAAACTCCAACATGCCTTAGAGCTCTGTATGAGTTAGTCAAAAGTTTAACTGAAAATTATAGTATGATTGGTATAGAATAGCTTGATACTCATGCTGAAAAAAGAAGGAACTGTACCTATTCATTGTCCACATGGTAAGGTTGGCGCCTCCGTTTTCATTAGCAATCAGATAGCCTCTTGAGATTAGCGTTTTGCTTTTGTATTTAATAACTAATGGGTGGTCATAAGCAAAGCCAACACGATACCATGCACCTGCAAACTAACAATAAGGTTAACAACTGTTAGAGCAAGTGTATGCAATATGCATAAGAAGATGATGATACTGAAGCCCATTAACTACATTTTTGCCAATCTAGTGTTTATCAAAAGATTTAGATTCCAAACAGGGGAAATGACGGTAATGTAAAGGAATTCAGCAGCACTTTGAAGCAGACACGGTCCGAGTTTGCAATGGTCTTTGTATTGAGAAGCATGTATATAATGCAGGCAGAAACAGAATCTGTCACCAGTTTGAAAAATTTTATGGTCTTAGATGTATTATGGGCTGATTTCTTTATTGAACTAATAAATAAGAACACATTCTTTTTACTGCTGATCTAAAAAATGCTGTTATAGTCTAATAGACACTGAGAGGAATTTGTACAGTAAGATTATAAAACTGTAAGTAAGATTAATGCTGAATGTCACCAGTGTAGTAATGAAATTGAAGAAAAAAGAGCAATAAAAAGACTGGAGAAGTCAGGAGATTTTGGCAGCAAGTAAAGCATCTGTATGAGGAGATAAAGGTTCTTTAAAGGCCATTTAAGACTGAGATTTCTGTTTCACTTATATTGTAAAGCTAGGTTGTGTGCCAGAAAAACACTGAATTACAAGAGGCCCGAGATATACAGATGATTGTGTGAGTGATATTTATGCTGGCTTTGGATATAGACTGTGAAAGGACAACTGGGTCCCACAGACGTGATTTATCCCAATAACCAGAAATTAAATAAATGAAAAAAAGTATCGATAGTTAATCCAAACGTTAACCACACATAAAGGAATAGTTAATCATATGGCCTGGGATTACAGCTCAGAAAGAGAATTAAATGCAAGGTATTAAAAAAGATAGCTGCGATCAGTGAGTTAATCTCATTATTGTAAATTACATACAGGCCTCTGCCAGAGTGACAAGGTTTACAGATGCAACTAAAGTCCAAGAGGGTTATTTGATTAAGTGCTGAATCTGTTGGTAAAATATTTGATTTAACATGACTCATTGAAGCTTACATTTTAAATCATTAAAATCAATAAAGTTTGCTTAAAATCCTTTCAGTATTTTCTTTCACCTTCCTTTCAGTGTCACGAGTTATTTTCACAAAGGACCTTTTAGTTCAGTGCTTGAGTAGAAAATACAGTACTACTTGATTTACTATAAATAACTTTCTCTGTATACATATGTTTATGTCAGGAAAAAGTTTCTTTTGATTTTGTGAATATTTCACTCACCTTTTCGAGGTCAAAATCTGCCTGGGGCTGTATATCAGTGGAGTTGAACGAGTGCGTCCATAGCACTACGCTGCACAGAACCGCCACAGCCAGCAACATGTTAAACTGTAATCCAGACTCCCTTTCTGTGTGTTACAAAGCAAACCTCAGGCTGCAAAACTGTGAATGCTCTTCCAGGAACCTGGGGGCTTTATGTAGACAGCCAACAGTGGGAAGTGTTCATGACTTATGGCAGGCCAAGCCCCCAAACCCAAGTGCAGGCACAACTTCAACCCAATAAAAACAGAAACCGAGTAACAGGGCATTCCCTGTAGTCTGAAGAAAAAAATAAATGTTCAGCAAATGCACAAGTTTACTATCAGATTTTCTAAATTGCTTTTAGAAATTATTCTGTGGATATAATTCAAATATATTTTCCTAAAATAGGAACAATTGTGTCATGATCATTTATGGGATAGGAAACCAGGCGGAAATGTCACATGGCTACCTATTTCTTATGAATCTAAAAGTAATAATTACTGAATAGTTATCATTTGAAATATTTTATAGTAATACTTTCTGTATTAACAAAATAGCTGACATTTTTATTACTTAGAAAAACAGTGATTTTTTCCCCCTCCAAAATGTATGATCAAACTGTGTGGCTGAACCTTTAAATTTATATGTAACAAAACAATTTCAAATTTCTCATTAAAGTCTCATGAAATTTATTAAATTTACCCATAGCAAAAAATATTTAATACGGCATACAGATACATAGCGTTTGGGTTAGTTTTATTAAATACAACAAAGTGAAAAAAAACCCCCAAACAAACAAAAAAACAACAACATTGTATTAAAGTATAGCTTTAGTTCATTGGTAGATGGAGGTGTTTTCAGGTACAATAGCTTATTGGATTATTAAACCTGTAATTCTGCCATGTTATTTGCTGTGAAGATGCGTCTGAACTGAAGGGATCGATTCAAGTACATTCATCTAATGTTTCATGGAACTGAACTTATTGAACTAGTGCTATTTGTTAGAGATCACTGAAGAAGATAAACTTCAGAAGATCTGAAATTACACTTTAATAGAGAAAGTGCCTTTATTACCAAAACAAATAAAAATAGAAAGGTAAGCCCAGGTACTGTTGTATCCCCTTCTTTAGAAAAACAATTTTGAAAAAAGTTCCCATTTGTTTCCAATACATTTATCTGTGGAGACAAGAAATCCAGTGGTGCACATAACATTTACTTTGGTGCTAGCAGTGAGAAAAGAGTCTTCACTTAGAGAGAATGAGTTCCTTTAAAATGTGACTGAATCTCTTCCAGCGTTTTGCCTTTAGTCTCCGGAACAAAGAGGACAGTGAAGATGACGTTGATAGCACAGAGACACGAGAACATCCAGAACGTCCCTGCACTGGTTATGAGATCCTGTAGGATTACAACAAACTGATAGTTAAATATATTCTTCAAAACCTTTCTTTCAACAGCCACAGTAATTGGGGTGTTTCCCAAATGAAGAACAACGAGGACACAGATTAAGCATTGTCTTTATCTTACAGACATTATTATCTACAACAACAGTAATGGCTACTGGTTAAATCAAAGCACTGTTGATCTCTGGGTCTGAGTGATCAGAAAGTGTTGATTAATTCCATAACAACTGCAGGCTATGATTTAAATCAAAGGTTTATATTAATTCACTCATTTTAATAGAATAATTATCAAAAGTTTTCAACCCCCTTAAAAGTCCTAAGAATTGTCTGTATTACAAGTGATCCATACAGACTGTTACAGCACATTATTATTGCAAACTAAGATATTCTTAAAGTGCTTTTGCAACGTCACAAATCACTGTTTTTCAGTAGAATAAATAAATAAATAAATAAATAAATAAAATGGCTGCTGCCAAGTACACAAAACCTACAAGTACTTGGTAGAAACATCTTTTGCTGCAATAACAGCTTTAAGTCCTTTAGAATAAGTTCTTAGCAGCTTTGCAAACTGTTTTGTAATCAATCTTGCCCATTCTTACTGACAGATCTGCCACAAGTTCTTCACATTGTTTGCTGACTGCAATTTTCAAACAGAGGTACAAATGCTCAATTGGCGTCAGACCTGGACTTTGACTTGGTCACTAAAGAACATCCACCTTTTTTGTTTCTACCCCCTCCTCTGCTGGATTGGCCTTGTGTTAGGCCCTGTTTGCTTTAGTCTGTTTAAATACTAAAGCAGATTTTCTTGTATGCTGTATTCCCCAGTATTTTGTTCCATTCATTCTCACACCAATTTTGAAAAGAAGCCCAGTTTCTGATGATGAAATGTTTCCCCACAGTATTGATGCTGCCATTTCACTTTAGGAATGTTAATTGAGCATTTTGTACCACACACAATGCATGGAAACTTGCCCAAACACAGTATCTGTACCTTGGTCTCATCATAACAAAACACATCTTTAATTTGTGCTTCAGGTCTTGAACTCATTCAACTATTGACTTCACTCTGGTTTCCTCTAAATAATCCCAGTCTTGTTGTGAAGTGGTTTTGAAGGAAAGTCTTGTCTATGTACTTAGTGCCTGGTGGTATAATGCAGCTTCCAGATCCTCACTACTGATCCAAAAGTGTTTATGGGTGATTTTACATGTGGTTTACATAATTTTACATCTGGTCACATCTCATATATATAAATATCACTTAATACCCTACAATTAACCCACTGCCAACCACTATTCCATTAATAGCCAGTTAACTACTTTAACATATGAAGACACTCTTTACCGTGATATTCAGAAACGTTTTGGTCACGATGAAGGCACAGGTCCAGTTAGTGAGTACGCACACAGCACTTCCGAGCCCTCGAACCTTGGTGGGATAAATCTCAGACATCACGAGCCATGGTATAGGTCCCCAACCCAGTGCAAAACCTGATAAAAACATAAATTATAAGCTAATAGACAATCTGAGTACATTAAAGACACGAATAAAAGACCTATTACAGTCTATGAGATATTTATACAAAACATTTTATAAACTAAAGATCCAGTGAAACTGGATGTTCTTCAGTATTTAATTTTCATCAATCTTCTTGTAGGAGCAATTAGAACATTTTATTCTCTGTGCATAAACATCATACGTTTTTTGTTAGTAAATAAACTTCTAATTACCTGTTATAAAAATGCCCATGCTAGTGAGCGCGAGCCAGGACAGATCAGTGTGTGCGGCTTCACTGACTGCATCCTGGGCTTCCATAATTGTGCTGAACAGTGTGGAGTTACCGTGCTTGGTCATAGACAACTTGAAATAAATACCAAACGTTGCTTCACTTATACACATGGCAACACCTGCACAGCAAAGTAGAGATAAGAAAATGAGTAGAGGTTTGTGAAAAAGACTTGAAAGTGTAAAAGTATCAGCATACGAATAAGGGGAAGTATAAACGGCAAATACTGACCTGACAGGATGAGCAAAACCTTTCTTCCTGCTCGATCCATGACTAGAGCCGCGATTGCAGTAAAGAATACCTGAGTGGCTCCTACAATCACTGATGCAACACTGCCATTCTGTGACACAAAGATCACAACTAAGACATAACTTAGTGTCAAAAGGACCATTTATTGAGAGGTCCCCCAAAGTGGGTCACTAATGAAAAGTCAAGTCAAGTTTATTTATAAAGCACTTTTTTTTTTAAAAAGAACAAGTTATATGTTTATCAAAGTGCTGTACATACAGAAAGTACACATGGTTTATTAATACAAACACACAAATAAAAGAAAAATACTTAAGACACAATAAAACAATAAAAGAAAGCAGCTCTCACAATGCTTCGTACGCCAGACTGTAAAAATAAGTTTTTAGGCCAGATTTAAAGACCTCAAGTGTTGAACCTGTCTAATATAGAGAGACAAACTGTTCCAGAGCTTTGGGGCCGCACCAGCAAAGGCTCGGTCCCCCCTGCTCTTCAGTTTCACTCTTGGAACAGCTAAAAGCAAAGGGTCAGCAGACCTTAGTGCTCTTGACGGAGCGTACAGATTAATCAGATCTGATAAGAAACTTGGCGCTGACCCTTTAAGAGATTTAAAAACAAGCACCAATATTTTAAAATGAATCCTATAATGGACAGGAAGCCAGTGAAGAGACGCGAGAATGGGAGTGATATGTTCCCGCTTTCGTGTGCCTGTCAATAGGCGTAATAGACCTTCATATTATTCAATATAAAACTCCTAGTACTCTTATTATTTAATTACTTTAATACACACACACAGTATATATATATATATATAGTACTGCAAAAGTTAGTGTGCAAAAGTTATAGGCAGGTGTGAAAAAAATGCTGTAAACAAAGAATGCTTTCAGACATATAAATAACGAGTGTTTATTTCTGTCAATTTACAAAATGCAAGTGAGAAACAAAAGTAAAATCTAAATCAAATCAATATTTGGTGTTACTAACTTTTGCCTTTAAACAAGCATGAAGTGATGGCATGGCCCCCACAGAGCCCTGATCTCAACATCATCGTGTGTGTCTGGGATTACATGAAGAGACAGAAGGATGTGAGAAAGCCTAATGTACATCCACAGAAAATCTGTGGTTAGTTCTCCAAGATGTTTGGAACAACCTACCAGCCGAGTCCCTTCAAAAACCGTGTGCAAGTGTACCTTGAAGAAAGGGTGGTCACTAATATTGATTTGATTTAGATTTCTCTTTTGTTCATTCACTGCATTTTGTTAATTTATGAAAATAAATGTGTAACACTTCCATTTTTGAAAGCATTCTTTGTTTACAGCATTTTTTTCACACCTGCCTAAAACTTTTGCACAGTTTTTACACAGTAAAATGTATATATGTATATATTGGCCAGAATGCTCTTGCAAAGTAAATTTTTTATCTCACTGTGCTTTTCCTCCTGGTCAAAGAAAGGTTGAATGAATAAAATACATAATTTGGTGCACAAGTGTGATGGTGGCCTGTGTGTATGTGTGTCAAAGCATGTTATAGTCAAGAAAACCCTAATCTTGGTCAAACCTTGTTTTTCGCCACAATTATGCCACAGAGACTGAATCTGTATTTGATAGGTCCTCCCCAATCCACCCCACAAACCACAGCATGGTGGTCAGCATGGATTGGGTCTACTTTTAAAAGCACTGAGTACATTATTCAACACCAATTTAACCATAGAGAACTTTTCTAGACCCACTTGTTCTTGTGAGGGTTAAATATGCTATATTTGTTTTAGTTCTATTAAAAGTATGACTCAAATACAAATGTAATCAAATCAGATGCATATTATGGAGAGCTTGATTAAAAATTCTTACCTGGAAGTGAGCTTGTTCAAATATAGTTTCTGCATAGAACATGATAGCGTTGATGCCAGTAAACTGCTGCAAGAGCATCATCATGATGCCCACTCCTAAAGGTTTATATATACCAGGGTCCTTCAAATCAGCCAGACTGAGACTTCCTTCCTGGATTTAAACAGAAATGTATTTGTAATATATCCACTACAGTGTGTAGCAAAAGGTATGTGGATACAAAACCATCACACCCCTATGTGATTTTTTAAAATCCCATTCCAGATGGAGTACAATTTTATCTGTTTTTACTGTTATTACTGGTATTAATGTTATAGTAACCTCCAATCTTTTGGAAAGGTGAGGCTCGTCTCACACAATATTGAATCCATTATAGGTTTTTCACTTTAAATCTGTTCATATTAATGCTTTAAAAATGCGACCACATGCTGAGACTATAAAGCTTCACCTCATTTTGTGAGGCTGCTTCTATCTTGGCACATTCCCACTCGACTGGTGTGTCCTGTCCTCTAAGAAAGCGCAGTGCATCTTCTGCTTCTCTCCTTTTCCCCCGAGACAGCAGGTAGCGTGGCGTCTCTGGCATAAAGCACATACACACCAGCATTAGTGTAGGGGGAATGGAGGAGGCGACGGCCAGCCATCCCCAGTCCAGGAACAAACCTGAAAACAACATGAGCAAATGTTTAGTGCTGTTTGGAGACACAATTCTCAAATTTACATCAAAATCTCAGTTGAAACAAGTAATGGAAAAGGCAATTTGGTTGGATTTCATGGTCATCCCTAAAACTACGATACTTTTGAAATTAAATGAGTTTGTGAGGTCCTCTGAATTGTTTTGAATACTGTTGCTGGTGCTATAACTCTAGTAATATTTAACCATAAAACAGTGTCAGATTCAATAAGCAGAGCTTCAGACTTTGGCTTTGTATTTACTTCTTAGATAATTAGTTGACAAATCCTGGAAGAGCAGGCACAATGACCAAGATTTTATTAAACAGACTAAATCTAATCAAAGAAATCCCTTCTATAGTCATGGTTTTAGTATGAAATGTCATTTTGAACACTCAGATAAGACAATGTTCCTAACAAAGCTTGCAGTCTGTTTTGTTAATGACATACGGATGGTGAAAGATGGAGGAGCATAATCTGGTATACTCTAACTCGATTATAAAAGGACAAGAAAAACCTTTCAGCAGAAGCTGGAACATCTACATGATAAATGAAAGGCATGAATTTTTGTTTCTGTGTGACGCCTTATTCTGTTCTAGCTGCACTAATGTTATTGAATGACCTCTTGATGCCAATACTACATAAAACTTTTGTTTTTATTACCTGAATAATAATCAAAATTAACTGTAATTCTAGATCTCTTGCATACCAAGTTCAGAAGTTTGACATTTGCATGAGAGGGTATACTGAATGTAAAGTAAAAAACCTAAAATAAAAATACTGATACCAGTAACATAAGCTCCCATGATTCCGATCACCACCATTAGCTGCACACAGGAGCCCAGTGTTCCTCTTACACGCTCATGAGATGTTTCTGAGATGTAAAGCTAGAAGAGAAAAAACATACACAAAATATCACAACTAGATTTATATACTAAAGCTAGAGATATTCGAACATGGTCATACTTTCAAAAACAAAACTTTAACTTCAAATACAAATAAAGTTACAAAGAGATAAAAAATAATCTAATTTCTTTATTTCAGTCATTCAGCTAGAGAGTGACTGTGTCATAAAGTGTACACAAATCACTTGTTATGTGCAGGCAGTGAAGCTGGTTTAAAGGTCTCTCTGGTGTGTCAATAGATTGCAGGAAATGCTCTAGGAGTCATCACAGACTCACAGTTCTACCTAAAAAAACTTCAAGCCCTGACACATGACACAAGTCATGACAGTTTACCGTGTTTTTTTTTTTTTTTTACTCTTTACTGAATTTGATTGTTTAAATGTAATTCCTGTATGTGTGGTGTTTAAATTTAGATTGACTTGCAAAGTGTGTTACTGTCTACAGCACAGGCTGTATATAGGCAGGTGACCTGCTTATGAGAATACAAAGCAATATTTAAAAAGATAGTACAGAAATGTTTATCACCATTGTAGATAGTTCTTGAGAGACTATTACAACACCCCCAACACACATACATATAAATTTGTATAGATACATGTATAGTTAAGTAAAAGTAAATGTTAAGCACATTGCACCATTTTTTTATTAGAAACAGGATGTTTCATTAATCAGCTGTGCATTATAGTGCTTTTCTAATGCTGTTGCAGGTAAAACCAACTGGTATTATTCTACTTATTTATAAGTCATGGGGTTATCATCTCAGGAATATTTGTGTGTGTGCTTGTGTGTGTACAGCATTAGTATTAGTATTAAAATACAGAAATAATATTAAACTGAGATAACTGAGGTATCTAATAGTTGAGACCTACAGCTCACAACTCTTTCCCTTTTCTTTAGGTAAGCTTGCAATTTACTTGGAATTATCCTTGATTAGGTTAAGTACCCACAAATATTTACAACATAGTCAGACTTACAGGCACAACAAGAGATGTAACTCCACTGGCTACACCAGTAAGCACTCGTCCCACATACAGCATCCAGTGGTTCTGAGCAGCAATGATGATGGTGAAACCAAAAATGAATGGCAAAGCACAGAACATGAGACTCAACTTCCGCCCAATCTTGTCCACCACCCAGCCACCGAGCAGTCCTCCAAAACCAGCTCCGATCGTCACCACAGACTGCAAAAGATAAAGTCGACTATAAAAGCTGCTACCTGATGTAGAAATGTTCTGTTTTGAAACATAACAGCAAATGTTACACACGACTGTAGAATTTTATATTCATATTACATGTTGCAGATAGCTATTAAACTTGAAAATCCCACTTCATCGTAAATAGGACATAATATATTGCCTAAATGTAAATGGACTCTTCAGATCCTAAATCTGTTCCATAGATGTTTGTCCAGAAAATATACAGACATTTCAGAACTCAAATAAAGAAAATGTATATTATTTTCCTAAAGAGTTCCAATTTTATTATCATCAGTGATTATTCTTGTAACTACATACACATTTGTATACGTATTTGTATACAATATATAATATGCTAATTATAAATAATATACTGAACAATTAGCTAATGTTTAATGGTTTACTAGAGAATTAGAAATTAAGTGCAGGAAAATTGTACTCCATGAACAGTCCAAAAATTTGTGTTCAAGATATGAAACAGGAAATGAGAACAGACTATGCCAACGACACTTTGCCTTAGCCTCATAGTTTTGGAAATTGGTTTTCACCCCAAACCAGGAGGCTTCTTCAGCAGTGAGTCTTAGCCTTGGGTCCTGGATACGCTGCAAATCCGGTATAGCAGGAGAGCTGTAACCAAGCACGAAGCCAAAGCTGAGGGGTCCAAGAACCGCTGCAAATGTAGCAATGTACAGCTTCCCATTTTTCACTTTGCTTAAAAATCAACAAAAACAACAACAAAAAAGAATGTTTCAGAGAACAGAAACATTGTGCTTGATATAACTGGCTATATTTACTGTGATATGAAAAGTAAAAGAGGGTAAAAGATGCATAGTATCACACTGAGTACAGTTCTTACATATCTAGCAAATAATAAACTCCTCGATGAACTGAACTAGAACAATGTAAACAACAACAACAACAACAACAACAACAACAACAACAGTTGACTGAATCGCAGAATAGTGGTTAGGGTAAAAAATAGTCATTCTAAATTATATCAAATACCAGTTTATTACCAACTGAAATAAGGTTAAAGAAACATGTTTTTGGGCAGTAAAATGTTTGACAGTCGAGAAGATTAATTGGTGAATTGTTTGCATGGAATCTTGATACAGACAAAAAAATAAACGTGAAATAAAGTGATTGCTTGTTCATGAAGCAAAAAAGCTGAACGTATGGAATGAATTAATTATTTTATGTTATTTCCAAAAATGTACAGTTTGTTTCAAAGCTCAAACCTAAATCCTTACTTCAGATAGGCATCAGTTTCGGATCCCTGCTCAGGAGCCTCCTCTGCCAAAAGTGGACTCGACTCCTCTAAATGATTCATTGCAGATTTAAAGTTTTTGTTATTTTTTTTTACTTTTGTATACTGCTCTTAAACATTTCTTCACAATGAATCTCCTTGCTCCCCAAACCCATTTGACTAAACATATCCGTGAGTGACAGAACAGAGCTTGTCTATGTATATATGTCAGGTGATGGACATGCTGACAACAAATTGACTTCCGCTTTTAATTTCAAAATAAAAGCACAGCAACCAAATAACAATTTATTTAAACTACTGCTCATAAGATTTCAAAACTCGCCTTTACAACTAAAATTGAGTTTATCAATGCGCCATATTTTTTTTTTAGCTAGCGTCCCTATGTGCAAAACAATTATTTCTAGTATTTGGTTTTTATTTGATTAAGCTTTTAGAAAAGGGGGGTCTTTTAAGCACTTCTTTTTCTAAGCAATTCTTTTTTTTTCTTTTTTAAGAATTTATCTATCTATCTATCTATCTATCTATCTATCTATCTATCTATCTATCTATCTATCTATCTATCTATCTATCTATCTATCTATCTATCTATCTATCTATTTATTTATTTAATGGCTAAACAAATCTTTTAGGCTAATGATTCAGTACCGATACATGTACCGAAAGGATTCAGTTGTTCGCTTTACTACTCATTCCTAGTTCCCATAGATACTATGTTGTGAAGAAGATGAACGGATTTTATTTGGTGTGAAAAAACTATAGCATAAAAATAGTTTAAATATAGTTTTAAAACTATATTTCCAGTTCCAGACACGCCATGGAAAAAGTGATCTATTTATGAAGATTTTCTGCACATAATAATCAATAATAAAAGGCGAATTATGAGTTCAGGAAACATGAGCTCGAAAAACCTGTCTGAGGTTTGTATAAACAAATATTTACAAACCTACATGGAATGAAATTAAATTTTATTTAATATTACCCAATGTGTACTTTAAGCAAATGGCAGAGGGCTGTTTGTTTGTTTGTTTTACTGTCTCCTGTATGAGATTAGTGCGAAAGGAGGATTTGTTTTATAAAATGTTTCCTAAAAATATTTCCCAGATGATTAAGGATCAAGATGTTAGATTTAGTAAGATCAATATTTAGTATCATTATTAGCTTGATATCATAAGAAATTTTTAAGGGTGAATTATTACAATTCTGTATGAATAAGATATCATGCTGTTACAATATACAAAAAAAAATTGATTTTGCCATTTCTACTATAAGTTTAATTGTATTTTATGTTTATTGTTAACTTATGTTAAATTGTCTAAGATGGATGACTCAAATAAATCAGAGGCAAAATGCCCATCTCAAGAATCTGCAATCGAGAAACTCTCTGCATCCAAAAGCATTTCCCAGACTTCAGAGTTCAAGCAGGACAGATGTCTGCATGGTGACCTTATTATAAAGGACAAAGCAAATACTCAGTAAGCTTTTTTGTTTTCAAAGTTATTTTACAGCAACTTATTTAATACAAGTAGATTGACTTGGCTTCTGTGGTTTTTCAGTTATCAAGCAGGCATGAAGGCTGTAGATCAGCTAGAGTTTGAAAGGGCTGTCACTTGCTTCACAAAAGCCATAACACTACAAACAGAACAGGTAGAAACAAGACTGTAATAAGAATTGATACAGTCATAGAATGAATATTTGGAATAATATAATTATTTCAAATTATTTTCCTGTGAAGTCTCAGCTTTATGCAGCGAGAGCAGAGGCTTATCTTCAGCTGTGTGACTTCAAGTCTGCAGTCCTGGATTATAAGCATGTTTGTTACCTGGAACCACAGAAAAAGGCTTATTTTCATCGCCTTGCCTTTGTTTATTACCTGCAGGTAACTATGATGGATTTATAATCTAATATAGTAAAGCATAATATAATCTCGAATCATGTAAGAGACATCATTGAATAATTTTTGATATTTTGTATTTATCCGAATAAAAAAATCTTATCTTGAGAGGAGGGAGATATGAAATTAGCTGTGATAGTTTAGGATAACCACTGTCTAGACATTCAAGTTATGATGTAAGCTTGGATGCATTCTTAATACCAACAGGGCCAGTGTTATTGTGACCAGGGAATGTTCCTTGAGGCCTTGGAATCTTTTGCTAAAGCAGTTGAACTGAAGCCTGACTTTATACCTTATCACATCAGAAGGTTTGTATACCAGTGAGCCACTTGTTCTGAAATCTTTGAGTGTTGAGTCTATAAGACTTTAAAAAGCTTAAAAAATATATAAATAATTTAGAGTGAGATTCTCAAGAAATCTGACTTTATTTGTTATGTTAGGCTCACCCGTCAGTAGGGGGAGCTGTAAGTCTATTAAAGATTCCTCCATTACAGTTGTTCCGAGCCTCCATTTAAGTCCTCTATCTCGATCCTAAAATGGGAGCAAAGTAAAATTCAGTGTGTATGTTGTACTTGGTGTATTCTTGTATCATAAATAAAACTCTCCATAAATCTCTCCGTAGCTTGGCATGTCTGACTGCACTGGGTCGTTACTCTGACGCTATCCGGCTGGTCACTAACTGTCTCAATAGTGAAACTCCATCAGCTGATCTCTTCACACTAAGAGCACGTTTACACCATCAACTCAATCAGGTCAAATCTCTCCCTTTATTACATGTAAAGGAAAGTTTAAAAATGAAGCAACAAAAAGGAAAAGCTTCTATGTTATTAAGTTCATCTAAAGGTGACTGCTTCTCCTCAGCTCACACTATGTTACTATGACCTGAAGGCAGCTCTGAGGCTTAATCCGAGCTGTCTGGAGGCGCGGGCCTTGCTGGAGATGATGGAGAAGGGAGCCGAGTGCTCTCGCCAGCAGGCAGTGGCTAAAGCTGTGGAGGGAGAGTTGTCTGATGCCCTGAGAAAGATTACCACAGCTCTAGAGCTGAACCCTGAAAATGCACAATATTACCTTTTTAGGTGAGGTGATACTAACACATAGTTTTAGTTGGGTTTGCCTAAGTTTATCGTCACCATCGAAGTAACATATCATAACATAAGATTACACAGGATTGTATAGTCTACAATCACAGAAAAGAAATGTTATCTTAATTTAATGTCTAAGTTTTCCATTAACCTTCTATTGTGATATTTATCTACAAGTCCATATCAGTATGCTTATTATCATTTATTTTTATATTATAAAGACTTTTAAATTCTTAATTCTGATTGGTCAGAAAGTATTTTATTGGTATAACAGCAAAAAAGACAGTACTAGCTCAAAACACAATTTTATATTAATGTATTCATTATAAAATATTATTGTTTAATAATTTCAGCTATAATATCCAAATAAAGTAAGATTAATAAATGGATACGTTGATTAAAAACGTTTCTAAGATTTGATATGGTTAAGGTTTCAGCAGGAGAAATCTATGTAACATTTAAGTATTAACACACCGATAAATCAAAATAACTGATTTTGATTTGACATTTTCAAATAGTAGCATACCCTGTCAGATCCCTACACATATTATCATCTCTTGCAAATATATATCTTCACAGAGGGATACTGTACCGCAGACTGAAAGATTTCACTGCTGCTGTAGAGGATCTGATGCTTGCTGTGGAGTTCAGTGGTGATGGAGCAAAACATCCCGAGGGGGAAATGCCGGAGGAGTCTAAGGATCTTGAACAAGATGCCCAAGTCCAACTAGTGCTCACTTACAATGATTTTGCGGTCCAGTGCTTCACCCAAGGCTTCTACAGTGAGGCCACCATGCTTCTCACAAAGGCCATCCATGACCAGGGAGATGAGAGTGGGCTCTTTATAAACCGAGGAGGTAGGCTATGAGTAATGTGGACACAGTGAGTTTAGACTTACAATGTATATTGGCTTTGTTAAAAGTCTTTCCCTAATTTCAGCCAATATGACATTTCTCAGTAGGAAATTTATATTTGATATATTTTATAATATACTGTATTTAAATGCATTGACTATTCACTATACATTACCGCATAATCCATTTTGATTACTTGAAATTAGTCACTTTTATTCTATTAAGATCAGGTTCACTGCCCAAAAGCACTGCTCAATTTGTATACTCATAACCATATTTCTCTTACTTCAGACTGTTTCTTTAGGCAGAAGGAGTGGCTTTTTGCCCTGGCTGACTACCAGCAGGCTGAGGAGTTGGACCCCCAAAATACAGTCATTTGGCTTCGCTTGGCTGTTATTCACAACACATTGGGCCTGCATAGTTATGAGAACCTGTAAGTTTACCTGGTCTATTGAAGTATTGGACAACATTGCCATCTCAAGCGTGGTAATGTTTAGCTTTGCTACCACTGTTGAATTCACCATTCAGAAGGTATTGATTACATTTTAGAAATAACAGCTCAGGGAGTATTGTGGCTGTAATTGAAATCAAGTTTCTATTAAAGCTATTCTATTATTTTAGCATTTATATTTATCAGGCTGGTGTCAGGTAAAAGTTTAGTGTTGTGGTCTAAGAGGAATTAAACACTTTACTTTTTGGAAAATTATCAACTTCATGGTACTGTAGCAACACATCCATGACACACCGTTGACAGAATACCCTGGAGATAATTTATTATGTAATGGGCATATTAGTATTGAGAACCTATTGAAATATTATACACTGCCTATTGTATATTCAATATAGCACTTATTATGGCACTTGCGGCTTATTCTTGTATAATGTATGTAGGAATTTTCAGGAGGCAGTAGACAAGTTTTCTCTGGCCATCAAGTACAACCCTGGCGTACCTCAGTACTATGGGAATCGTGTTAAGGCTCTTTTCAAGCTGCAGCACATGGAGGAGGCCACACAGGATGCTGTCTGTGCTCTCATCTTAGATCCTGCTAATAATGAGGTACGTAAGTTCATCTGCATTTGTTTATCCATGCAGAATGAAGAATAATATTGTAAATTTAAGAACACTATCTTGTCCAGTGGCCCAACTGCACGAGAAACAAAATTAATGTTGCTCTATTCCAAGGGTTTGTTTTTTCCCCATTTTTCCAAAGCAACTTAGAACTGACACAAGGCTTGAGAACCCAAAAGTCACATTTTGGTACTAATGGAATCTGAAACCTCAACCTTCTGATGAGTAGCCCAAATCCTTAGTCACTGAGCCCCCTCTGCCATAAAGGTATTGTTACACGGGAGGGCACATATTGGTGTTTGGTGGATCAAGATCTGATTTAATTTAATTTAATAACAGTAAAAATTATATCAGATCTTGATATAATATAAGATCAGATCTTGATCCACTTGAAACACCAATATAAACATTTTAAAAAATAAAGAAAAAACTTTAAGTTAACAGTAATCAGATTGCATTGGTGTGCCTTATACTGTGGGGCATGTGACTTTGCTCAGAATTAACCAGTCACTTCCATGGTAGATACATGTTTGGCACAAACAAGACAATCCTAATCCTATGGTGAAGCGTGGTGGTGGCAGTTTCATGCTATGTGTAGTCACCTATTTTGGCATGAAAACTGCAGACCTACTGGGGAATGACATGAAGAACATTGTATACAGGAGATTTCCATGCAGTTTGAAGTACCTGGAGCATAAACATAAACCAAATCAAGATGTGCTAAATTGGTAGACCCTTACCTTAACTGAGTGCTATATTACTAGCAAAGCATGCTTTAACAAAGTGTTATTTAAGGGCTATACACACTATTTTTTTTTACTTAAAACGTTCCTTTTTTTAACTTATTTGTTTGTTGCTATATTATTGTGAATGTGAGTAAAGTTTAATTTATCTTGGTTACATTTTTTTACATAGCATAAAACTGCAACTGTGTGGCCTTCATATTCACTGAATTGGCTGTATATAACGGTCTAGTATTACAAGGTACAGTAAGTGCATATTTATATTCATGTGTTTTTCATTTATTAGCTTGTTTAAGTTCTATAAAGACAGACTAATTAATAAACAAATATGCTCTTTGTGCATAAGACTAATGACATTGCACAAGGGCTAGTGAGATTTGACCTCACCACTAAGATATCCACATGTGAAATATGTGCACTGATAGAATCTTACCACTTTAATCCTCCCTTTTTAGTGGCCTGCTCTAAGTAAATTTCTCTTTGTGTCTGTTTAAGTCTTATCTTCCGAATTTCTGTCCATAGTTGTTACATCTTTTACTACTGAAGCACTTTGAGGAATTTGTTTAGATGTGAATATTTTTAAGATGCTCCTGTGTAAATCAGGATTCATCTTGTAATGGTCTCCTCATCATAAACAAACAAAAAAAAAAGCAATTCAGCTTCACAGGCAGTCAAACTGCTGATGTCACCATGCTTCACAAATAAGGTGGTATGCTTTGGATCATGATCAGGTTCTTTTTTCCCCTCCAGACTTTCCTCATTCCATCACTCGGGTACAGATAAATCTTTGTCTCATCTATCCATAATATCTTGTTCCAAAACCCAACAGGTTTTTATGTTTTTTTATTTTATTATTGTTCTTTTTTTTTCAAATGGCAGACTGGCCTTTTTATTCATAAGGCTTAATATTTTGGCTGTGTGGCCTTTAAGGCTTAATATTTTGGCTATGTATATAAGTGATTTATTGTGATTTTCCAGCCTTAAAAAGGTCTGCTTTACTTTAGTCCTTATGTTGAAAGACAACATAAATAGAATCCAGATTCAAACTCCACATCTAGAAGAAATGCTGGACCTTCATTTAGTTCTCTTGTGTGAGGATTATGAGGAGCCAAAAGCTCATTTACTCATGGTCCTTTGAAAGAAGAGGGTACAAAAGAACTACAGTATATGGAAAGTATGGTTCATCCAGTTGAAATGTTCTTAAATTAAGTTGCCATTTTGTATTTTGACCTCAAAGAAATTGCTGGATTTCAAAGTAGGTATAGAGCCAAATAAAGTGGTGTCACTGTCAACTGTAAATATAAAATAATATTTGTTTAAGGACTTTTTCTGAGTACTGGCATGACATGTAGTGTTATTTGAAAGTATATTATTAAACATTGAAAAGTAAGATTGAGCATTCTTGGTTAATATGTTGGAAAAAAGAGAAAATGAAAGCAAACCTTATGCAGATGAAATGTGTATCAAATGTGTTATGTGGTGTGTGTTATTCTGAATGTCTGTGGTCAGCTCGTCCCTCTGCTGCTCAGACTTTTCCCAGGCTGCTCTCTGTCAGATGTCATATCCAGTGGCATGGCTCAAACAGCCAAAGCTCGGCTGATGGAAAGGATCCAGTCCTGGAAACTAGCAAGCTTTCCTGTGTCAAGGTGGGAAAGGGATTTCTTTGGTTTACATGAGCATATTCACATAGAATTGTTGCTGTATTCTGTGCCACCATGGCATAATTCATTGTGGTTACCTGTAACTGCTGTCTCCGCATTTTCAGGCTCTCCAATAAGCTAGAGAGGATGGTCCTTAGACATGACACCGACAGCCAGCTGAAAACAGACTTAGAAAGTGCCTTAAGCAGAGCGGATGTGAAGGGGGGTTTTAAACCTGTTGAATACTTTCAAGAGTTAATCAGGAGCAAGGAAAAGGTATTCCAACTGAATGACCAGCCATTATTAATTATTAATTAATTCTAATTGTTAGAAATGGAAACTAAATAAACACTGCCTGTTTCTACTCAGTAGCACAGGTGCATTTTTAAATAACAAATTATTTCCATTCCTTCTTATTTTTGCATTTGCATTGCTAATTGAATACCCATTCAAAGATGAGAAAATATAACCATAATAATTTTTAAAATGAATTATATAATTGTATCATATTACATATGCACCTTCTTTTGTATACTGTGTATGTGGTAGAATGACAATAAATCTTGAGTTGATTTGAGATAAAATAGCAATTGGTTTAATAAGCAGATATTTATGTACCTTAATGGTAACCAAATTTTTTTTCCAGGTGAATGAAGTAGTGAAGAAGCTCCTGCATCAGAGGCAGTCTCTAAGTTACACTGGACCTCGCATTGCTCCGATTTGCATTACACACAATTCGGACCTGGCAGCTCGCACTTCGAAGCATCCGTAATCCTTGAGAAACTTTGGAGGCATGGGCTTTAATATGTAAAATATATAAAATGTTTGAGTCTTATGCATGAGTTTAAACTGAAACAGAGCTGGACATGGATGAATCCAGTTAGAGTCTTATAGTGTGTGTAGATGCTTATTTTTGTAAACTACCATGCTGGAAAAGACTTTGCTTCCCAATTCAGGTAAAACAGAGTGAACTACAAACACAAAGGACTACACCAAGCCTCATGGTCTCTATGTGTATGATTATAACTATGCTTATGATTCTTTGTTGTCTTTTGCCTGTGTAACCCTGTTTACATGTCCCAAATAATGAAAATAATCAATAAATGATCATATCCTGCAACTGTCACTATCTCTGCTGTCTGATGAGGTGTGGATGAACAACATGAGCTTTTATAGAAAAATCTGTCACACACCATATATATATATATATATATATATATATATATATATATATATATATATATATATATATATATATATATATAATTACATTTATAGTTACTAGTTTTTAATAGTGTGGAAGGTCTGTCAAATGAGTTAGTTCCTGTTATCACCACCATAAGAGCTGTAAAAAGTTGTTTCCTCATCTGCTTCATTTTTTTTCTCTTTTCAAATTAATATCGCTAAAATAAAACATTTTGCCATATTACTGAAAAAAACACAAAATGCAAAGCCTTCTGTCCTGATGGCAGTGGTGTTCCATGGTGGAAGATATGCTGAAAAGTTCTGAGTGTCAATAATTTTATGTTTATTAACCACGTTTTAATTATTTTATTATTAGGATTAGATTTGACAGGTTTGTGTGAATGAGCTGTTGCACTCAAAACAATTATGCTAAAATTAGGATATTATAGACAAAAACACAAAATAAAGCAATTCATTGCAGTAGAATTCTTCATCTCCTGTTACTCTCCTGGGCTTGAGAGATTTTATATACTGAACATTTTGTTGTGCAAACTGAGTTAAATAAATGAAAGTGCTCCTCAGAAAGCTGTGCGCCTATAACAAAGCCACACAGTGTGTGAGTCTCCTACGTGTTTGTTCAAGGGGAGGCATTTGTAGAAAAATAACCTAGGTTTTTGGAAGATCGTTCCTTAATTATGCTTGGTCTATGGGTAGCTCAGTGGGTAAGTACAGTTGTGAGAGGTCTTGTTTTGTTCAGAGCAGCTGTTCTTCAGCGGCTGGGAGAGCAGCTGAGAGAGAGGAGGGGGATGTAATGTCTAGAAACACCCCAACAGCTGATCCCAAGTCCCTGTCAGAGACTACCATACAACCTCAAACAAATGGTGCACCACATATTTTGAGTCTCTGGAGGAGATCCCTAGACTTTTTGGCACAATAACAATAGAGCATCACTTATCATACGGTGTCTGTAATTCAGATATTTTTATGCCCTTATCCAAGATGATAGCATTCTTCTCTGGAAAATGTAGACATCAGTTATAATCTGTAATTGACCATCCTGTGCAGTCCAGTCACTGACAAGGGGACTGAACAATAGTGCAGCTGTCAGAAAAATAAACCACAGAGTTCACGGGACTTAATGGGCCTGCTGTGTGCAGTCAGGAGTTGGGCTTGTTAAAATTCTCTTATAGACTTTGACGATAGCTGTAGTACAGAAGCAAAAATACTAGCAAAATCATTTTGGATGTTATCGTTATTGCCAGATTCCATCAAAAATAGTGTCAGTTAAAAAGACATAAAGGCTCTGCACTGTCTACAATATTTTAAACCAGGAGAGAGAAGTACATAAGCACATTCATCAAAGGCTAACATGGATAATCTTGTATGATAGTCAGTTAAGGCATGGATGAAAGCTCTGGCTTTCAAAGGTTGGGTTGCAAAGCTTAAGAACTGTTCCAGCTCAGTGCATCCTGTCTGCCAGCTCAAGTCTCCATCATGTGCTTTAAGCAGGTGTACCCATCAGATGGTATCAAATTTAAGTTGTCATCCAGTGTGTGTGCAGAAAATGTGTGGGGAAATGATTATAGGAAAGACTGTTTAAACATACAAAAAAAAAAAAAAAGAAAGAAACCAGATAGATGGGTTAATAGACAAATGATTGAACAATTAAAAAGGACTCGATTCATTAATTTGTCTTTGCATTTAAAACAGTATAAATGCATGTTGTTGTCTTGCAGTTTTTAAAGAAATAATCTGGTGGTTCATTGCAAGTTTCTTGGAGAACGGTTCTTCTGTGTCTGCCGCTAAAATCCCAGACTTCTGTAAAGATTTATTTTTAAATCAGAAATGTGATCTACTTTATTCAAATATTTAACAAACATTTATAGGTAATGCTAATTACTATATACTATAAGAATACTTTCTTTTCTACTAACTTGTCAATGCAGATTGGTATAAAATAGGAATATAAGACAAAATGTAACAAAATAAAATGTAGACTTTTACACAGTACTTTATGTGTGAGGGCTTAAACCACAAACAAAGTGGTTTTGAACAGACAGTAGCCATAAAAGAGCTCAAAAGTGCTTCATACTGGCGTAATAAAAGAGTCAGGTTACTCTTTTTGGCAGAATCGAGACTTGCAGCCAGGATAGACAGGAGCTGGCAGCTTTTCCCCAGACAAAAACACCTTTCTTTGGGCACATGAGCCAGTGGCCTGGCCCACAGTCAAAAAATGCTTTACGGACCTAAATTTCATTCACATTTGGCAGGAGACTGTTTTGTCTAAAACATGTCGCGTGCGTTTGTAATTTTTGGATAGTGTTAGGAGTAGGCTGATGGATCAAGCATAAATGGATGGAAATTTGACAGATGACGAAAAGTGAAGGGGATTACTACTCGGGTTTTTATTTGCCCGTACCTTTGAGGATTATGTAGATTAACTGTCTTGAGCATCTTGTAAATAAAACAAAATATAAGCTATGGAAAACATTTTAATTAAAAATAAACATTCACAATGCAACTGACCATTTTTAGTAAAAAAAAAAATATATAAATGTATATATATATATATAAATGTATCATGAAATTGCAGCCTTGAACTAGTAGTGGCATTACAAAAAATAAATATATTTACACAGTCCTTGACATACTACATAATACATTAAAAAAGGCTCTCAAAAATGCTCTCGGTAGACTGGAATAAACACACTACTTTCCACCTGCTGCAAGACACATCTGCATGATTGTTTGCTTCTTGTTCCTGGAACATTTCAGTTTATATCAGCTGTGTTCAAATGGCTGATGTACCAAATGACATGGCAATAAATATGAAGAATAAGATTTGGTTGTTTTTTTGGTTCTGCTATTTTTCAGCATTTTTAACTGCATTTAATGGCCATTTCTCTTAGAGAAATGTAGACAAGAAATCTCTCCTGAGGTACATCTTAAAAGACAATTTATTCATTCTGGAGAAATAAAATGTCTGCTATGTTTCGCGACTCGTAAACTTTCCAGCTGGACGTCAGCCGTCTTAGTAACCCTATGACTATCTGTTTTTATACGACCGCTTCATATGTCTACAAATTTGGAGGCAAAGCCTTTAGTAGCCTTTTGCTCTAAACTTTACAAGGGCATCATTTCAACATTAAAGTCTGTGTTGTGGTACGTGAGTATGTCGCCCCACACATTCTTGGCTTGCCTGAAGGTCATATAACTGTCCTCACTGTTGGATTGCTGGTAGCAGACATCTTTTCATGTTACATTGTGCGTGGCTGGGAGTGGTGAAATGGAAGGCCAGGTCTGCATACCCGCTTCCAGGGCTTTTGGGGTGTCGTCCAAATAGTACGAGCATTCGCTTTTACTGGTGATTGCGATGTCTATGATCAGACCAGTCAAAAAAAAAAAAAAAAAACAGTTTAGGATTCAACAGTTAATGCTCAGTAAATAAATATTTTGTGCACCACTATTTAAATAAAACTATGCTTTCTAGCACTACCGCTAAAAGAAATGAGTTTCAGCATAAATCATACACAGCAGCAGAGTGTGTAGCAGTTGAGTTTGGCTGCATTGCGTCCCGTCCCTGCATAGCGGTTCTTCTTCGGAAGCAGAAGTACGATGGAAACAGCCAGTGACAGGTGGTAAAAACTGTGCACATAAGCATAGTCCCACTCCTGAAACAAAATGAAGGTTATTAACACAGAATTACATTATACATGTGGGTGTTATTTTTAATTATTATTCAAGGCTGAACAATAATATCCTGGGTGTATATTGGAGCCATAGAGATTACTGGCTTAATAATCAGAAACAGTCAGAATTAGTATTTATTACCTCAAAATAGAAGCGAAGCATCAAAGCCAGGGCTCCAAAGCAGCATCCTGGTCCCACTTGCTGAGTATACACACTTTTGTCTGGGTACAGGCCCTTTTTTTCTTTCATTTTTTGTAACTGGAGCAAAAAGAGGACAAAGTTTGTAATCGTTGCAATTTCATGGTGGAGCATCTTTAAGAGCAATGGCTGGAAAAACTGACTGCTTGAATAAAGTGTCTGCAGCAGTTATAGCTGTCATAGTGTCTGTATTTTTTGATGTATCGTGTTATGAATTTTTAGTTATCGTGAGAATTATTTGCACATGAAATTTTCCTTCAAAATATACCTGGTTAGTTTTTAGCCATTTTATTCACTTTCATTGTGGTTGTTGAAAGCTGGGTGTCTGGAAATGTTTGAAATGTACTCAATGTATGGGATGTGGCAGCTCAGTGGTTAAGGTGTATGACCTGAACTGAAGGTTGTGAGTTTTAGGAAGGTTCCAGGACCACACTGTTTGCCACTGCTGAGCCCCTGAGCAAGGCCCTTAATCCTCAATTAATCAGTTGTATGAGATCATATTGGATAAAAGTTTCTGCCGATATCTACTGCCAGCAATTTAATTCTCATTCTGATCAACCTGAATGAAAAAAATGTACCGCATTTGCAGCTCCTATCACATATCACACATTCAGAGTTCATGAGCAGCATCTGCAATTGTTCTTTTCTTTCTCTTACCCATTTCACCGTGATCATGAGCACAGCTGTGCCAATGGGGCCAGAGTAGATCCCGTAGCCCCAGCGGTCCTGGTATATCCTCACAGCAGAGGTAAGCACTCCAAACATGGTGAGCGTTGAACGCTTAGGCTCTTCGAAATCTCCTAGAGCTGTATGTCCGTGGAAGAAAAGAAAATGAGTACACACTCTTCACACGACATGCTGGAATCCCAGACATAAACACATGTCATTTTGTTAGGATGACTCTCAAAAATTAATATTCACTGTCCACTGAAATTGGAACAGTTTGCCAGATTCTTGAAAACTATGACTTAAAATACTCATACAGGTGTTCAGGCTTATTCCAAACATAATATTTACCAGTTATTAGCTCATTTACGTATCAAGATCTATTGAATGAACCTATTCAACAGTTTAAATCTATTACAAAAAAGCATTTCATGTCCTGAGACATTTACACTTACCTAATAATGTAACCCAGATAGAGACTGATGTACCATAAACACTGAAGTACTCCAAAATCTCATATTTCATGAAGCACAGAACAGACAGGCCTGGTCCATCACAAGCATGATAAATCTAAAATACAGAAAACCTTCAGATATTTTGTAAAAGAACTAATGCCCTTTTCCTCAAATCTAAACAGATTTACTTACCATTCTTTGGAAGAAAATAAACTATATAGTGTTTATTAACTAGGTAACTATAAGTAGTAGTAGTAAAAATAAATAAAAGTGCTTGTAAAGCTCTATATTATCATATGCTAAAAGCTCAGTAATGGCGACTTAGTTAAATAAATGTGCTGTGTAATTACTCCTTTTAGGATATTAATGTAAAAATATCTTAATGGCCATGTATTTGAAATGTACACATACACATGCATTCAAAGACAAAATTGTCATGTTCTACAAAATTGTTTAAATGAGTTAATACATGAAAAATACAATTTATACTCTTTACTATAACAAGAATAAGTTGTCACTAATTGCTACAACATGTATTTTGAGTAGGTATTGTTAGAAAATGACTAAAATAGGATAGAAAGCCTATGGGTCTCTTACCGATGTGAAGAACATTGTAAAGAAGTAGACCATGGCCTCCATGTGGAAGCCTCTTTTTGCAGCAATGCTGGCTGCAGGAAGAAACACCAAACTGCTGATGGTAGGCAGCAACATCTTAGCAATAAAGCCTCCCATTTTTCCTGATATAAAGCACCCTGAGAATAACAAAGTTAAAGAACACTCATGAGAATTTCCACTTGTGAGTTTCCTAAGCCATTAAATTTGGAGATATGGCAGAGATTGGAGAGCTGTCCCTCTTCATGCACATACACTCACAGACCTACAGCTGACTCTCCAGAGGACCTTTAAAATTTAAATGGCTCAGAGAGCAGCAGAAGTGCCCTATCATACATGTGCCCTATCATCAGCTGAGCAGCTGTTGGTGTACAGCAGTTTTAGAGGCCACACAGTCCCTTGCTTTCACTCTGGCAAACATTTTTAAAATTGTAGAAAGTAAAAAGGAGTGACACCAAGCAAAGACATTTGTGGTAACACATTTTGAACTACAGCATCTTAACACAGTCAAAACATCATCCTTAATACATTCCAAGGCTTCTTCATGGTTAATGGTTAACTTCAAAATGAATACCTTCATTCTTTTCTACTTCATTGGTCAGTATAGGCGCTCTTAGTCCTGTTGATCCTCATGGGTGAATCAATCCTTAGCAGTGGTTATAGAAACAACTGTTTCTTTTGGGTTATTGATGTTGGCCATGCAACAGTAATCCACAGCACCTGTATGCGTCACTGCTGCCCTTTTGACGTGAGTGTGGTTCGAAGGGTTTAAAGAATGTGATTTGTTTAGGAAAGAAAGACTGTCGAGTCTTGTGAACTCAAGCAGATCTACACAGAAGAATCTTCAGATCTTCACATCTACAGAAGGCGTATTTTCAGCAAGCGCAGTCTACACTATTATTGATTATACCATTTATTCAACCTTGATTAGTGAACACTAAAATAAATATTTAATGATATAGCATCCCACAAAGGAAAACCCGTGGCTGAATAATAATTACTGCATTGTGGATAGGTTTACTATGCCAAATTATTATCCTGACACACCCTGTTGTCAAGTCTCTTTAATCTTCTTAATTTGGAAACTTTGCATTTTTCATAAGACTCAAATTCTTCTTCCACACAGGAATTCCCAACAGTATGAAGAGTTCTAATTTTGTCACTTCAAGAGAGAGAATACAGCCATGAGCTTCATGGTTCGTCACAGTTGCGCTCTGCTCCTCTGCAATCAGCTGTCACACCTGCCTTTGGGATACAAAGAATACAGTGTTGTGAGGGTGTATGGCCCACGCCTTACATTCCCTAAGCAGCTTTCTAAATCTATCTCTCATGAAAGTAGCTTGCTTTTTGAGGCCTATGGATAAGACGTTTTGCTCTTTCCCTTAACAAATTCTCTCGCATAGCAAGTGCTTTGTGGGGTCATAGGTTGCTGAAATTGGAGTATCATTACTTTCACTTTAAACTTCTTTGCTACTTATACTAAATGTATGCATGCTGTATTTAATTCTTAGCTCATTTTCAACTAACAGTATCTGAAACCCAACGGTTAGACTGATAACAGTATTTTGACAAACGGATCTAAACTAAGCTATGTGTAAAATTCTATCAGCTTTTAAGAGGTTATTATTTATGTATGGATTCAACATAGCATGTTTCAAATAAAAAGTATACCTTATTTCTGTGTTTTGGGTGAAATTATACCATAGAAGCAGGGCTTTCATAAGAGGAATAGTTATCATTGTCTTTGCTTGAGCCACTTTTGTTATGTCATTTTTTTTATTAAGGATGATATCACAAATTGTATGTGTTTATCTAAAATATTCATGTGATTAGAAAATATAGCAAAAGTACCAAAATTGCTAACAAGGAAACAATTTAATTCAATTTCATTTGTATAGTGTAGAATAGAATTTGTCGGAAAGTAGCATTACAGGAATACATAAATTCAGGATATAAATGATGAATTTTCTGTGTATTTCTAATGAGCAAGCCAATGGTGACCGAAACAAGGTCATCTGGGGGACACCAGATAGTGTGATTAAATATAAAAATCTCCCAATAACTGAACAGAACGGTCATAAATTACAATTGCATAACAGGACAATTCACAAGTCTGTTAACTTCACAACAAAATAAAATTAACTACTAACAGAGATATGCCTGTTTTTCATCTCTCATGACCTTTTACCATCAATGTTAAATAGAATTAGGTTTCAGCTGCTTTTTTGTTTTGCTGTAGCAAGGGATCAAAAATCATAAATCAATGTTTAGATCTATATATTAGACCAATTATAGTTAGTTATATAGACAAACTTGGTTACAGCAGACTGATGTCCATGAAAAAGGAATTATGGTTCTTAGGTATGCGATTTATATTGTAATTGTAATAGGCATGGTAAATGAAAAACTTGCATGATCTTTTCACAGTTGCGGATATTTGTCTAACAGAATAAACCCATATATATATATATATATATATATATATATGTTGATGAGAAGATTTTACTTATTCTTCCAACTACATTTGCTCCAATATACCAGCTCAACAGTGGAATTTGCTCCTCATAGCACTCTATTGTTAGAGGAATTTGATGGTTATCAGTGTATATAACATATATCTTATATAACTTATCATATAATATAAGTTAACTTATAGGTTGTGGTATGGCTTAAGAAGTAGTAGATTAATAAAAAATAACATTAATGAATAATGAAGAAACTCTTTTGTGTTTCCTGATATGTGTTACACGCATATGCACACACACACGCACACACGCACGCACACAAGCACACACGCACACACGCACGCACACACACACACACACACACACACACACACACACACACACACACACACACAGTCCTACACACTCCATGTGTTTGCCGCCTCATAATTTGGGGTTTTTTAAAAGAGCGACCATTTCTCCAGACTTGCAGACTGTGCAAATCTCCTGAACTATGTCTATCACCATACAGATCTGCGGTTTGAGAATGGTGCTTGATTGAGCTTTTAGTGTAGCAGAGCGTCCCTAATGCACAGAGCAGACACGGGGCAACCAAGAGAACATGTGGTCTTTATATATGCGTCACACACAGGCATGGTGGTCTCGGTTATCAGCCTCAACTGGCCAAGCCCTCTCTCCCTCCATCGCTCTCATGCTCCTTTTTTTGTGTTGTATATGTAATAAATTACTTTGTACATGTCTAAATATACAGTATACACTCATTATATAATACTATCTATATATAATTATATGCACATGGACCAATATCGATTTTTTAGCACTTTAGTTTGTATAAATTTACATTTAGCATATACTGTACCTATGAGATTTTGTTGTCACCTTTTGTTGTCACCCTAACCAACTTTTGTCTCTTCAGGCTATTCTGTCATCTTTGCTGGCTTGTAATGAATGGACTCGTTTTGTCTTCAGTCATGTGGCCAGGTGAAATGAATGGGTCTATCTGGAGGGGAGCAGCCATGGTTAGGGGTAGCATACAGATTAAATGTTAGCAGGAGGCTGGGAAGAGTCTGATATGAGACAGAGAGGCCAAGAAAAGGGGGTTAGGAATGGACTGCTGTGATGCAAAAGGGTGTTGAAGGGCCAGAGGAGGAGGGGAGGGGTGTTGATCTGTGGGAAACGACGACTTCCTCCCTGTCTGTCTGTGAGCCGAGCCCAGTCTGGCAGAAACTCATGGGGCTAGGGCTATGCTTCACAGCTCAGCAGTGGTAGCAGCCCTCAAGCTTGGCACTAACAGGATGAGTGCTTTTCATGTGGGCGTTTCCCTGCACTGCCACTCTCTGGCTTGAAGGGGAAAGTGAGGGTGGGCGGGTGTTATGGCAGAGGGGATGGAAGAGAAAGAGGGAGAGAGGAGAGAGACGGGAGGGGGTGAGAGGAGGGATGCAGATGTACACCTTACCTTCCTCACAAGACACATCCTCAGAGCACACTGTTACAGACGTATACTGCCACCACTACCACCACCACCACCACCAACACCACACACACACTGCCCAGCCACTTCTCAGCTCCACTACAGCCCAAGGACTACAGGTAGGAACATGGGGAAATATTTACTGACTGTGTTTGTGTTTGCCCATGTATATTAATAGAGGAACTTTTTGAGAAGTGACAATTAATCTAGAAAGAGTAGACACTTGGTACACAGTAAAGCAAATCCAAAAAATACAGGGTTGACATTTCTGTAGCATTGCTTTGCTGATGTAACACACTGTATTGGAGCAGGGGTTTCTGTAGGGTGAGCTACTTGTTATGTGTGCACAGGGCAATATAGCCATATAGTCATATATCACATTTAATATGAATATAAAATGCAGTGATGTTGTATCAGTTAATGTAAGTATGTCATTGTCTTAGTGATTAATAATTATTGCTGTCATTTTCAATTAGAAATTGAAGGTATGTGGCCTAAACTAAACTTAGATATAAGTTTTCAAATAAATGTGTTGCATTACTAATTTACTGAATTGTTGAAATGATTATTTTAAATATTTCAAGATACAAGATTATTTACTCCTCATCCCTTGTGGTGCTAAATGAGTGTGATTTGTATCTTAAGACAGTAATACATTTAATTTTCAATGTTTCATCAGCTTTTGTTTTTAGTAATAATTAGCAGAAAATTCAAAGATACAGATATAAATAAAAGTTAAATAATTCAATTGTTATATAGTTTGTTAATGATATAATTGTTAATGAAAATGCATTATGAATGAAATCCATAGGTAATGATTCTGTGGAATGTGTCAAGTAGTTTACTGTAAAATTTCATCCAATAATTCCGATAATGTCCTAAAACTTAAAACTTATTTCCCGGACCCAGCAGGCATTCTTCAGATTCTTTAATAGTTAAATAAGTTTAACACAGCATATGTACCAGTATACAAATGAGCAATTCAATAATTTTGGGGGATCAATTTTGTAGCCATGAGATGTTCATAAAATTTGGGAAACTTCTTCCCTGCCTCTTGGCCTGTATCACTCACTCACTAGCAATTGAAAAATGAATGCCCTGCTGATTTTACCTTTTGGGGCTACAGAATTGAAAACAAGGAAGAACTGCATTAAACCTGGTGAGAAAAAGTGCTTCCAGAAAAGGATGATTCTTCTTTCAGCCTCTAGGCCAGGACTTGCTCCCTTAGTTCCTCTCCCTTGAGGGAATGGTCCTGCTGTCTGTCTGCTGCCAGGAAAAAAACACCTCCCCTTCCCCTTAGCAGAGGCCCAGGAGAGGGATTGGGGGATCCTGTGTTTACACTCCTCTGTGGACTGAGAAGCCCAGAGGAGGAAGGTCTGTCTCAGCAGCCGTGGGCTTGTTGAATAGATCTGTGGGAGACTGGTGTTTTGGCGAGTTGGCTGAACTCCAGCTGTGTCTGGGCTGGGTAATGAACTCCAGGTGTTACTGTGGGTAGTTTAAGACACCTGTCACCAATGTTTAGTGCCAGAAAAAGCCAGACTGCAAACTGAGCTAGACGATCTTTATGCTTATTTTAAGAAACCAACCTAAATAGAAGCAAAGGTTTTTTCACCAAAAAAGGTTGTCAGTATGTCATCTGTTAGCTTGGTGCCTACAGCCACCAAAACAGGTAATTACTCACTATAGCAAGAATCAGACACTGAAGTGATAAAAATTCTCAAATAACTTCTGCAGGTTTCAGGTATGCCTATTAATTATGCTGCCCCAATGTCAATGCTAAGAGTTTTATGTACAAGACATTTTTCTGACAGTTAAGTGTAAACGTGTCTATAGTCAAGTAATAGAACTAATATTGCTGCTGTTTGGGAGTCATTTTCTTTTCCCACATTTTCCCACACACAGGATGAGGACCTGGTCAAGGGCCCAGTGTGCAGATTGCTCTGTGGTTCTCCTGGGTCTCATAACACTGGTCTTTTCTTTGGGGAACATCTCAAGTAGAGTACAGGTTGGTAATGACCTAAAATGTTCATTTTGTTCAATGTCCAATGTTTATTTGCATTTTAAAGTTCAACAAATGTCTTAAAATTAATATGATTGTAGCAGTATACAGGCTTTTAAAGGTTGTATTCAGCAAAGAATCTGGCTTCCAATTTTCACTTGCTTCCTGAACAGACTCTTTCTTTGTGGCAGGATGAGGGTGTAGCCTCTAACAGTCTGGAAGACGGACTAGAGGTGACTACTTATTGGTGGGGGGAATGGGCAAAGTGGACAGCATGTACACGCACTTGTGGAGGGGGGGTCATGTCTCAGGAGAGACACTGTCTTAAGCAAAGGTCATTGGATTCCATACAAACACTACATTAAATAAAATTTTCAAGCACTGCCTGACATTTTCTTTTTTTTTTTGTATGATTTTTATGCACTTTTATGAATACAAAGTGATGTTTAAATTTGTTCAGAGATGCTTAAAATGTAATTTAAATAATCTTATCACACCTATCTCTTTCATTTAAAGAAAGAGAACAACAACTGGTAAGGACAACATGACATGCACAGGGAGTGCAAAAAGGTACCATCTCTGTAATACAAAGGTTAGTTCTTGCTATCTGTCTTGCTTTTCCTTTGAAACACAATATGCATTTACACATCAAAAATACAAAACAGACACCCTAATAGGGCTGGTGATTACAGCTTGATTATATCAACGAATAAATGACCTACCCATCATGGACATCATGGAGTCTGGACTGTGATTTTCAGGATTGCCCCTCAACTGGAAGGAGTTTCCGAGAGGAGCAGTGCTGGTCATTTAACTCTCAGGTGTTTAATGGAAAGAACTACCACTGGAAACCCCTTTACCCAGGTACTTGCCATTAGAAAGAGTACACATTTTACAATGCTTAAGCTCAAAGACCAAACACTCAATTTGTATTTCTATAGATGACTACGTTCACATCTCCAGCAATCCCTGTGACCTTCATTGTACTACATCAGATGGTCAAAGGCAGCTGATGGTACCAGCCCGTGATGGAACATCCTGCAAGTATAGCAATTACAGAGGAGTCTGTGTAAATGGCAGGTGTGAGGTAAATATATAGACCTCAAGATGATGTTACTGAACAGCTCCAGGATAGATACTGATCCAGTAAGAAGGATCTAAACAATAATTATTAAGGAACACCCCTTCAAGGCTGTACCTATCAAGTCATGGGTATATCAAATAGCTTGCTTTTGAAACATGTTATGTTTCGGTGTTGTATACCTCTTTGCAGCCTATCGGATGTGACGGCATCCTCTTCTCTCCCAACACATTGGATAAGTGTGGAGTGTGTCAAGGAGATGGGAGCAGCTGTAGTAGGATAACTGGTAACTTTCGCCGTGGATCTTCCAGCCTTGGTAAGGATTCCCAGACATCTCATTTAGAATAAAAATTCACCTCAAAGACATGAAGCTATGAACACATTTTTTTTTCTTTTTTCCAGGATATTCCTTTATTACCCAGATCCCTGAGGGCTCATGGGACATCCAGATCATTGAGAGAAAGAAGTCTGCAGATATACTGGGTGTGCAGCTATAAAACTTTTTTTTTTATACAAATGATTATGAATAAAATCATTCTAAGATAGTTTGTAAGCAATGTGTGATGTGATTCTTCTTATCTTTAAAGCAAGGAAAATGGGACACAATTTACTTTATTTTCAAAATTTTACAACTACAGGTATCACTGCCACTGAACAAAGTTTGATTAACATAATTGTTTTACAGCTGTGACAGATCAAGCAGGAAACTTCTTCTTTAATGGCGCCTACAAGGTGGACAGCCCTCAGAACTTCCATGTGGCAGGCACGATCTTCAAGTACCGGAGGCCCACCGATGTGTATGAGACGGGGATTGAGTACATCGTGGCGAAAGGGCCCATCAATCAGCCCATCAATGTTCTGGTACTGTAGCTGCGGTCCTTCCTCCCGCCGCCAAGGGCCCCTGGGTAATCTCACTTGGCTAGCTGACCCTGCCTTTGTCTTAATGTGGGCCACAGATGCTACGGCTCATACTGAAAAAGTTGTAACAGTGTGATACATTGCCCCTGGAGCAATGGTCCCGAAAGTGAGTCTTGTACTGGCATACGAAATGACCTTAAGAAGACTTGAGTATTTGACTTGTACTGGTTAAAACTCCTGCGGCATTTTCATATTGTCTTCTGTATGGACAGCGGAGATCCTGTTAATGGTTCCTTATAATAACCGCAAAGGATTATACATGAGAAGCGTTTATACTGGAACATTTATTAAAAATATTTACACTTTTATGGAACTTTTGTTTCCCATTTTAATTCTGCTTCTTATCTCCTGTATTCCAAGGTTTGGAACCAGAACGGTCGCAACCCTTATATCACCTATGAGTACACAGTGATGCGTGACCCTCTTACTCCAATCTCCCAGCCACCCACTTACACTGGCTCAACTGGAGGTTCTAGCCAAAAAGTTTCCATGGAGATCAACAATGTGTCACCACTTAATGAGACTGTAAATGACAAGTCTGTACCAGAAACACAAAGGAAGCAGGTGAGGATGCAGAACATTGGGCCTGCAGCAGTAGATAAACCTGGTGAGGAGACCAATGAAGTATATGAGGACACAGCTACTGTAGACTGTGACCAGGATGCTCCAAAACCCCCACATTATCAAGGTAGGATTTAAGTATAACATTGGGATATTCATTAAAGCTAGATGACAATGATCTGTGATGTAAATGTGAATGTTAAAACTAACAAATAATTGGTTTCCATACCTTTGAACAACCATACATTGCACTGATGCACCATACCAAAAATTTCACAGTAGAGATGGGAGAGAGGCATATAGCTCAATTGAAGGCCCTTGAACTTCTTTAAAATGCATGAGCAAACACACAAACACAGACACACACACACATACACACACATATATATGGCTTTGACATACTGTCATAGTAGCATTAATTATGAAAAGAGCAGCTAAGTTCAGTTTCAGTGTTGAATGCCAAGTAGCCCAATAGCCAATTGTTATTGTCCTATAACTGTGGTAGTGTACCATTCTGCCCTCTTTGTTCCTCAACTAGTCATAATTCCAGCTACCACAACCTCATTGGAAAGAGGGCAGCCAGTAACTCTGAGGTGGTCCTCTCAATTGCCAGTGCCAGTTTACTCTGGAATGCCTTTTGATTCAGTCTCAAATACTGTGAAAGTCTGAATATTTATTTTTAGAAAGGATCTATTTAACATGGTTTGTAGTAATTTTTTAGCCATTCTCTATCTTTCTTCAGTTACTATTATATCTTCAAGCTCATATAATCAGTAATGCTCTATTCCTAACGCATGTCTTTCATAACTTTTTGTCTGCAAAGATGGAAACAGCAGCTGGTCAAGTGGAGTGGTTGCCCCTGGTAGTGTGCCTGCAGGCAGACCTGCAGAAGAGATGATGGATTCTGCAAATTTCATATGGAGGATGTTTCTTGCACGTTGCACACTGCAGGTTAACATTTCTACAAATCAGCTTCTTGGTGAGAGAGAAACCCTCATCTCTGAAGCAGAGCCAGCAGAGTTAGACTACATCAGCTCAGAGCAAGGAAACTTCAATGGTTCATTTCTTGAGCTCTCTCTAGGCCGCCGGCGAAACGAAACAGGAGATCTTTTTCAGAACAGGACACTAATTACCAGCTCGAGGAATGGCAGCCGTAGCAATCGCACTAGGTAAACGTAATCATGAATCATGTATCTCTCATCTTAATCTCAATTAATTTTGGGCAGGATTGTGTTGTATATTTTATCAAGATTCTTCAGTATCTAGAAACCTTTGGGTTGTAATATTTCATTAGTTTTTAGACCATTCATAATCCAGCAAGGTCACGTATGGCAGATGGACCTTGTAATTTATAGAACCTGCATTGTAGCCCTCTCTAACAGACATGAAGATATGCAGGATAACTATGCTCATATCTATGCTCATATGGGACAGTCCAGCTCATAGGGAATGGAATGTGCTCTAGAGTCTCCTCGGAGTCTCCTGCTTTTTTACACTCTTTGAGACATTCAAAGAGTGGTGAGTAGAGACAGCCAAGTGGAGGGCTGGTGGGATTGCATTCCATCATATTTATAATTCATGTTGGGTTTCTTGCAGTGTCCAAACACCGCTTCACCAGCCTCTCTGCCAAAGATCATAAAACACATCACATGACACACCCTTTCACACACTTAAAGGAAAAGAGATCCCAGGAGATGAATGAGAGAGTGGCTGATAGACTAAGAGTGAAGTCGATGGTCTTTCAGAGGGAAATAATTCATGGTATTTTGGTATTTATGGGAACAGCGCAGCATAGATCACACCATGACCATGCTAGTCAGCTAAATTTTCAGGAGTCATAAAGGTTATTTTTAGTTTTAATTTACAGGAATCACAAGGTTTTATTTTTGGCTCTAGTTTACAGGAATCACAAGGTTTTGGTACGTTTTATTCTTTATTTATCCATGTATTATTTTATTTTCCATGTATAATATTCAGGCAATGAGAATTAAAACTGTGGTTGGTTTCAAATTACAACTTGGTATGAAAACATAAATAAATAATAAATTCACGTTTGTATAATATATGATGAAACGGCTAATACTGATCAAGACTGAGATATAACCATTGATATCTTGATCCCAACCACACAGGAGTCAACAAAGGGTTACGGGGAAGAATAAACTGAGTTCTGCAGATATGTATCGTTGGAAACTGTCTTCTCAGGAACCATGCAGCATGACATGCTCAATAGGTACCAACTAAGCCATGCATCCACACCAGTATGTGACATGCTATTGGACATGTTAAATGGGTTTCATTTAAATGTTATTTGCTATTCTTTTTGGTAATAGGTGTGACAAAGTCCTTTGCTATGTGTGTACGATATGATGGTGTTGAAGTGGATGACTCTTACTGTGACACTTTGACTCGCCCTGAACCAGTGCATGATTTCTGCATTGGAAGGGAGTGCCAACCAAGGCATGTATGCCATTCTAATTAAAGCATGCACTTGAGCACAACGAGGGTACTCTTCATATAACTACAATATTATGGCAAATTTCATATAGAGTATATTTGTAAATAAATAAACAGAGGCTAACTATAAATGAAAGCTAATGGTGCTCAATCGCTCTGGCATCACATCACTTTTTCATGCCTGCAGGTGGGAGGCCAGCAGTTGGAGTGAGTGCTCACGGACCTGTGGCGAAGGTTTTCAGTTCCGGCTAGTGCGTTGTTGGAAGATGCTGGCCCCTGGTCTGGATAGCTCAGTCTACAGCGATCTGTGCACAGATGCTGAGCTAGAGCGCCCTCCAGAGCGAAGGCCATGCAAGAGCCCTACCTGTGGCCCACAGTGGGAGATGGCTGAGTGGTTAGAGGTGGTTCAAAAACAACTTGAATAATACTACAACTTTAGCATTTATTTATTTATTCTGTTTATTCACAGAATTATCTGTGATTGCATGCCTTAATACATAAAAAAATCCAGAAGGCTACTGTAGGCACAATTTTTCTTTTCTTAATCTTAGGCTCTTTACATGTGTGCTTGCATGAATAAGGTTGGAGGAAAGTCATCCTTTTTTGTTGCATTTATTATTTATAGTTAGCACATAGCACTAAGTTGCCATTTTTTTGTACAGTGCCCAGCAAAATGTGGTCATAGAGGTTTAGTTACTCGTGAGGTCAGGTGTTCAGATGAAATCAGGCCCTGTGAAGAGATAACTCGGCCACCATCATCCAAGAACTGCACTGGTCCACCCTGTGATCGCCAATGGACAGTCTCCATGTGGGGCCCGGTAAGCTTCATAGAAAAGCAGTCAAGCAGACAGACATAATTTGCC
Source organism: Tachysurus fulvidraco (assembly GCF_022655615.1). NCBI lineage: Eukaryota > Metazoa > Chordata > Actinopteri > Siluriformes > Bagridae > Tachysurus > Tachysurus fulvidraco. Next base: position 10,392,659 of record NC_062526.1, read on the forward strand.
AGCATGGTTATATTTCAGAGTTACTACATCACAATATGATACTTTGAACTGCACTAAAATCTTTTTATAATGACCATAGTTTACAGATCTTGTACAAATATATAGAATTTAGTTGTCTACTGCTGTAAATGATTTCCAGTGCTCAGGTCCATGTGGGCAGGGGAAGATGGTACGGCATGTGTACTGCAAAACCCCAGAGGGTCGTGTGGTGCCTGAATCTCAGTGTTCACTAGAGAACAAACCATTGGCCACTCATCCCTGTGGAGATAAAGAGTGCCTACCACACTGGCTGGTTCAGGACTGGGAAAGGGTAAGCAACTGAACTGAACTAAAGTTCAAGTAAATTAAGCTTCTTAATGAGTCTTGGGGCTTTGTCCAAATGTCAATTTGGGTTTATATCTATAAATTGTGGGCTACCGCCTAGATTCTTTCTTTCCTTGTTTGTTAAGATGGAGAGCTCATTAGTGTAGATGGTGTTTTGTAGAGTTGGAACAAATACTTATAGACATTCTCATGAAATTCTGGGAAGCCAAAATTGCATAGAGAAATGGCAAATAACTCATTATGGGTTATACACAGAGATGTATGCGAGCCTTTTCTCAAAGTAAAATTCTCCCTTCAGTGCAACACAACATGTGGACGTGGTGTAAAGAGGAGGACTGTACTATGCGTCAGCATCACAGGTGGCAAGTTTCAAATCCATGAGGATGAGGAATGTGATGCTAGCAAGCAACCAGGAGATGAGGACACTTGCTTTGAAAGGCCTTGTTTCAAGTGGTATACAACACCGTGGTCTGAGGTAGTGACATTTTAATTGGGAATAATGATGTGTATGTATATTGAGTGTAAATTACAACTTTGGCTGTTACTTGAATTACAGTGCACCAAGACATGTGGTGTGGGAGTGAGAATGAGGGATGTAAAATGCTACCAAGGAAGAGAACTTGTTCGTGGATGTGACCCTCTGACTAAGCCTGTTAATAAACAGGCCTGTGCATTACAACCTTGCCCCACTGAACCACCAGGTAAACCTAAACATGAAATGAACTGTGCTCTTGCACTTTAACGAAACATAAATAATAATACTTTGCTTGCTGACTGTAGGCTAAGGGCTAGACTGGTTTTACCTAGAATAATTGTTGTTCTTTGAAAAGGTAATTGTCTAATAAGGTGTGTTGATGGCTGATTTCCAATACAGATGACAACTGCCAGGATCGTCCCAGCACCAACTGCTCTCTGGCAATTAAAGTCAACCTTTGCAGTCACTGGTATTACAGCAAGGCCTGTTGCCATTCATGCAGAAATCAACGTGCCACCTAGTTTTTCTCACGGGAAAAGGTCAATGCACTTAAATCAGGACCATTGGGTAATATGCAAAAACTAGATTTTCATGATGGAGACATTTATTGAATATCTATTATCCACATACAGTGGAAAACATCTGGAATCTTAGAATGTCTGATTTACCAATTAATTCTCTTTTTAAAAAAAAAAAAAACTAGGTATATTAAACTACCATTGATGTCGGTTATTTTAGTATCAATATCTGTGTTATGACAAAGTCCTACAACTGTGGGATACATTTAGGAAACTTTAAATTATTTTGATTATTGTTCCAGTCCTTAAACCATAATTATAAAGCTTGAGCATATTTATGACCAATTAAACTGGGAGTGATGATTGTCAGTACTGAAAATAATCTTGGCCTTAAGTTTTGTACATTCAAATACAAACTGGCACTTTATCCATTGCTAGTTACAATGCTCTGCTGGTTCCTTGGTATCTGATTTAACGGTTACTGGACCGTTGCTTTTCTATTGTTAATTTATTAGTCAGAGCAGGTGTTTGGTTAAACATCCCATGTTCTCCACTCATTCTGACTGTTTTTCTGCAGTCAGCAGCTGTTTTTGGCAGTAGGGAAAAACAAACACCATTTTTACTTGATTCTCCTGAGACGTATTATGTGTAATTGACTGTGACCAGGCACTTGAACATGTAATATTTTAAACTGTATGCAATTTATGTATTGCTTTTTTGTGACACAGTCCAGTTATTATAATATACATTGTTGTTACCTCAGTGTAAAGAAACAGTTTAAAAAAAAATACACATCGTAATTTTATTGTAGAAAAAAAAATGCACATTTTGTTACCTCTGAGCATGATAAATAAGATTCCATTTCTAATCCAACCATATGCAGTATTTTCCACATCCTGTAAAATCAGGCATATTACAGTTCTTACTTTTAAAAGCTTGAATAAAACACAATAACTTTTGACAGATATTGAAATAACTGTCTTGGCCGATTTAAAATAACCACTGCAGTTACTCAGTAAGTGTAACAACATTCAGACCATTCTACCCTCAATGTGACAGATTGTAATATGATGTCTACTGCCATTCCAACATTTTTCACTTTTGCCAAAGTGGTGAACAGTTATCTGAGTGAAATAACTTACGCCATCTGCTGGTCTACATGCAACATACACTGATGCTTGATTTGCTGATCAACGATGGAAAAATCTTCCAAATACTTGTTCATTAAAATTACCTGACAGGAATGTGTAATCTCTCATTCTGATCATTGTGGTTAATATATTTACCTGCGTCCATAAGGTGAAAAAAGGAAAACATTAAGAAAAGTGTAACAATATTAGTGAACTTATATATTTTTTAAATCAAAATGTTACAAATTATCCTTTTATTTTTTGACCACTACACTAGTGCATGTAATTCTATATTATAAAAAATAAAATTAATGAAAATAAATATTACCTGTGCTTTGACAAGCAGCCTGTGTCTCTATCCTTTCCGATTCCACATGTCTCCACTCATTTATATGCTTATAAGCCTTAGAGAATAAACTGACCATCTGATTTGTAATTGTTATTGGGGCACTGCTTTGCTTTAAATTTAACAGTGATTCATTTGTGGACTTTTTTGTCTGTCACTTTGGTATGCTTCGATATGGCATTTTACTATAGAGCAAAAATAAAACTATTACTACTGGCACAAATGCATCTGCTGTGAGAAAGAAAGCAATCAATCTTTCTAGCACATGGTACAATTTGATAGTAGTTATAATTATTACTATTACTATTATTTTACAAATTTCTAAATGCTTTTGGTCACTAATTGTAGCTAAAAACATTTCCTAAAATTATTATTGATAAACTTATAACTACTTTATATTATTTTATAGAATATACAATTCCATAAAAAACATTTTTCCCAATTCCATTTTTCCCCACATAAATGCATGTACAGATATCAATAGCATAGCTTATGTTCCTAATCATATTCTTCTTTGTTGTTGCCTATTAACACAAAGTCATTTTAAACTATCAATGGTTATATTGTTAATTATTCTCCAACACACTTCTATAGTTCAATACTCAATGTAAATCTTTATATCCTTTCCATGTCAAAAGCACTGTGACCCTGCTTTAGGAAATTAAGTCTCAACACAGGTCTTCATAAGAGTTACACTTCAGTACTGATGCTCTGGTGTGTGACCATCTTCCTCAGTGTTATAGAACGTATGAGGTTAAGCTGGTTAAAGCCTGATATGTCTGGAGGAAGGTCGACCTCTTGCTGCTCTAAGCTCCTGTAGCTGATCCTTCCTCCTCCATTCCTTACTTCCTGCTGTGGGGGTAGGTTGAAGGGCAGTAGTCCAGAGCATGAGGGGCAGAACATGTAGGAGCGTATTGGCGCAGGGGATAGAGCAGGGCTATAGCGTCTGCAGATTGCCGGCCCATTGGGCTTGTAAAGCTCTGCGGTTGTGAGAAGCTGCTCAGACAATGATTGTTCTGGAAGAGATATAATCCTCAGTGGGCTTGGTGAAGTCAGAACATGTGGAGGATTCGGAGGGCTTGGTGGTCGCAAAGAATGCGGAGGAATTAGAGAGTTTGACTGATGTGCTGAACTGGGCAGGGATTTGGCAAAGTCAGGCTCCTCCTCCTCTTCCTCCTCCTCCTCCTCCACCTTAGACCCATCACTCTTACAACAGTAATACTAGCAGAGTGATATGGTCAAGAGGTTTGGTTGTGTAAGTGGGTTTTAAAAAGGGAAGAGAGATTAAAAAAGATTCTGAATAATAAATATGTATAAATACAATATATATTTCTATCTGTTCCCAAATTTAAGTCAGCAGAAAGAAACCATAAATATTTTTTGCTGAAACAATGTTACATAGCCATAAAATATACATCCAAATACCAGGCTACTATATTAAATGGAAAAATACCTACACACAGTAGTGAATTGTAAACTTGGAATGACTGATGACAGATGCTATCACAATTGCTATCACAATTCAGATGTCTGTCAGTAAACATGGTGTCTGCAGCAGTAACAAGAAGTGTTTAAGTATTTTCTTCTATTTAATAGGTCTATATGAAGATATAATTTTATTTACATTTTGTAATAAGCTTTGTTACATTGTTAAGTTATTTGTTAGGTTTTACTTGTTAAGTTTATTATGCCAGCATTCCTGATAGTGTTATTGGGTAATTAACTAAAAAAAATAAAATTACTGGCTAAATGAAAATGCTAGTGATTGCAGTCGAACCTGACTTGTTCACAGCTTCTGGTAATTGTTTCCGCTCTAATGAGTAACATGTTCATGACACATTTTAAGTATGTATGATACCATTAATCAATTACAGGAAATACTATAAATAATTAGTCTCAGACAGTACTGAAGAGTATTAACAGTGGGAAATTGTTCATGAAAAAATGTTTACCTGCAGCCTACAGCAACACAGCACTGTAACAATAGTCAACAAGATGACAGCAGCTATGATTCCACCTGTGATGACCACTGTTCCGGCTGTCATTCGTAATCTTCTCCATCAACAACCTGCATATTTATGAAAGAAGATGTAAGAATTTCCACAAAAATGTCTTGGATTTTTTTGGAGTGTGCATGTGTGAACATTTGTTTCCCTGAATGCGTATATGAGGGCCTATTTCATACTGTCATTTCAAGAACAACTACTACTTAAAAAATACTATTTTGTCTGCTAGCTTTAACAAGATTATGAAATGTAGCTATGAAGATGTGGCCATTCAGCTACAAGAGCATTATTGAACTCAGGCACCAAATTGTCCCCCTACTGTTCAATTTGTTTGGGGTCTCAGCCACATTTTAATCACTTATTGACCTGCTGTATTGTTCGCTGATATATATATTTTTTTCGTTTGTTTGAGAATCAAAGTATGAAAACCAATAATGAATAAAAATAAACACCAATAAAAACAGCAACACTCTCTGTATCAACTGCCTGCCTCCAGTGTCCTTACTTCCCTCATACACAGGGTTTTACAAGCATATTTTTCTAACTCTGGCCCTCATTTAAAAAAGTACATTTAAAATAGTAGCCTATACCAGACATATGAAAAGACCATACTTTTCTATTGACATAAGTTTTAGTCAGATTGACATCTTAATGAAAACTTTGCTTCATTATTAGGTTGTAGATAAAACACCAGAAAGCATAAGTCCCCACTGATTTAAGCCACTAAACAAATTAAGAACCAGGTGATTAGGTCCATAGTTTCATTAAATACTTTAGTATGCAAATTAGTAATAAACTCTTATAAAATCTAATAAACTCCAGAACATAATCATAATTTCTAATATTTTTAGAAAAGACAACATATTGCAGGCACAATAAGAAATCTAACATATCTGTCACAAAATGTAATAAAAACAAATAAAGCATAAATTAAGCATAAGTGAGATATAGCATAAGCATTTCATATGTCTGTTTCATACACTTTACAGTCACATCCATGTTTAAAAAGGCATATCACAGCCCATTATAATTAGAACTCTCACAAAATTTTCCATCACAAAAAAGACCTTAAGTGGAATTAGTTTATTAACTCTAATCAGATGCATTACCTTTCAGGATTTTCTGGTTAATATCAAATATTATCAAGACCCAAGACCCTTCTTTTAGATGTAGCTGATTACAATGATCACATTAGCAAATCATACAAGCATAGCAATCAATTTTAAAATTAAGGGGTCTTTTTGTACCTTTAGTATGTGTAACCAATCCAAATAATATATGTATGTATGTATGTATGTATGTATGTATGTATGTATGTATGTATGTATGTATGTATGTATGTATGTATGTATTTTAACCTCCCCCATTAATAAATAAATAAATAAATAAATAAATAAATAAATGATGAATGATGTGCAGATAATTTGCTTTTATAATATTGGTCCTATGTCAAATTAAGGTCCAGTTAAGTACCCTAAATTATTTAGAATGGTTTTGAAACAATATATTCATATCCTACTGAGAATCATTTTTTAACCTACTCATTTATAGTAAGGACAGAGAGAATAAGAAAAGGTTATTACCGTTCAGAAACTCCTGAGTGATGATGTGTGATATCCAGTGTCACTGTGACTGTCCGCCCTTCTCATGTCTGAGTCTCACCAATTTCTATTTTCGACTCACCAAGTCATTATATTCAGTCCACTCTATAGAAAAAAAAACATTTCCATGTAATGGGACACCTGAAAAAACCTGAAATGTTACCTGTTCTTCCTAGTAAATTAGCTCTTTATTCTCCCCAGGAATTTTACTATATGAGGAACATTCTACTTCAGTACATCTACTATACCGCTTGCTTTGAAGAAAATGTTTCTTCTAAATGTGGTATTGTAGACGAGCAGCATGGCGACAGGCAGCTCGATGTCCTGAGGTAAATGCGGCTTTCTAACAATTAGCTTAGCATCTCCCTCACAGTCCACAGACGCTTTGGTGACTCCATAAGCGCGAGCGGCGGCACGCGCTCCTCCGACGCACACAGGCGCAGAAAAGAGTGTCTACATGGATCAGGCACCCACGTGCCCCAATCAATCTGGGTTGGAATGAATTGGTTTTAAATGTTATTCTGAATCAGAGTAAGTTGGCTTACAAGTCATTTCCGTGAGCCATTGTAAATGTAGGTACTGTATGATTCATAATGTCATTCACAAGTAGCCAATAATAAATGAAAAGGCAACACAATTGCGAACTTTAATATCTACATCGTACATATATGGTATTTGCAATAAAATGAAGCATTGCACCAAACCTCTCCTTTAATTGACGTGATAAAACTTGCATTAATATAGAGATACACTCTTCTTTCTTGTTTTTGCCCCTAGTAGCAGGTTGACCAGATTTTTATTACATGAATTATTAAACTTGCAAATATTAAAGGAAGCAGAGATTCCAGTGCATTGTACAGACAAGGCTGTGAAATATTCATGCAAGAAGTTGCTGGGTATGGAGTGGTCATCTTCCCCACTCTTTCCCATTTCACTTGCATCTTCTTTCAAGCACAGTTTTCTGAATCCCTGGAGGAGCCACTTAAGCTCAGAAGCAGCTGGTAAAACTGAGGCCAGAGACACCAAATGCTGTTATCGTGCATACATGGTATATCCTTGTTCAGTTTTCTTTCCTCCTAATATTATTAATTCACTTTGACTTACAGTACATGTTATAAACAATTGCCTTTAAGCAGTATATAAAGATATCAAATATATGTGCATAGATTTGTTGTTTCATATCAGAAGCAAACTGAACTATAAAACAACAATTTTAGTAAAACTTGTTTATTTCAGTGTTAACAGGCACATGAAAATTGTTAAAGATTGTATAATGTTGTGGAGGCCAAAACAATCTCCATTCTTTCATTGCTAATGGTTCCTGGGGAAATAACTCTTTCTGCAGCATTTTTTTAATTATTAAAAAAATTAACTAAAGGGGTTTCCTTTAGCTCAGTGTTGGGTCTTCTTTGCCTGTCATTAGAAGTTTGTCTAATTAAATTTACATAAATGAGCTGAGGGCAATACACATGCATGTGCAGCCAAGAAATTGGGGTCTGTGGAGAAGAATGTTTTGGAGAGAAAAAGACTCACTCTGCCTGTTTGACTGCTTTTTTGACTACAGTACTTTTATGTTTCTAAAAGCAATAAAGCATTTACTTTAAGAGTAAAACTGAAAGAAATTCAGGTTGCACAACAACATAAAATATAAAATTTTTATGAAACAAGCTCAGTGTGAATAATGATCTAGATGTGGATTGGACACTGGTTGACTCAGCATTATTATGATAACGTGTGAGACTTTAACATATTGTGAGAGTGTGCATGTGTGTGTGTGTGTGTGTGTGTGTGTGTGTGTGTGTGTGTGTGTGTGTGTGTGTGTGTGTGTGTGTGTGTGTGTGTGTGAGTGAGAGAGAGAGAGAGAGAGAGAGAGAGAGAGAGAGAGAGAGAGAGAGAGAGAGAGAGAGCGGTTATGGTAGCATGCGTATGAAACGATTTTTGATGTCATATGATTTAAATACTCATCAAAATTTACTTCATTACCTTCATTACTATGTGTCCTGGTGGCTTACGTAATGGTTTGATGATAATGTAAATGGTGAGAAGAGCCTTGGTCTTGCTTATATTGGTCTTAGCTACAACTCGAAAGTTTTGGCATAAGTTGATATGTTTCAGCAAACTGAATTATGTGCACTGTACTCTTACATGAATGTGGGGAGACAGGTATTCTCACAGCCTTGCCATGCAAAAGTGTTGAAGACTAAAGGCCATGCATATTTGATGAAGTACAAGGCAGTGTCCTCTCTATTCTGTATAAGGAACAGTGGTTTAAAAGAAAGTTTGCAGTTGGAATAAACACTTAATCCCAAATAAGTCAATCTCATTTCTTAGACCTGATAACCTGATCATTTATTTGTATGTGTCTATTTTGAAAGGGTCAACATTCATCATTTTAAAATGAATATTAACATAATATTAGCATATATTTTCATACTGTTTTGACACAGTAATTCATAGGATGGTATGATGCAATGTGTATTCATGGACAGCAAAATGTGATTAGAATCCTCTATGAATTACAAAAAACTTTTTTCCTGGTGATATTATTGTCATTCGACATTTATATTCAAGAATCAGATTTACGGGTTGGAAGATTCACCCTGTGTTAAATTAATTTATGCTAGATCTTCCTGTTAATAGATTTTGTATTGTAAGGCTATGTGTATAAATGTTGAAGAATATCAGAAAAAAGCTTTAGTTAAATTGCAATATCTACAATCATATTTCATATTCAATTTCATATGACACCCTTTTGTTGAATTCATTTGAAAGTGCTAGCCTGAATTAGGTGATGGTTAGTTGGTGCACTGGCCTACATCTCAGTGACATAAAGTTACTTCAAAATCGGAGGACAAAGGCAGCAGACAGATACTGAGTATACCTGTGCCATTATTCCACATGAAGGAAAATGTGCTACAGCATTTTATCTCAGCAAGAAGAGAGAACTGCAAAAGTGGAATAGCATATTTTATTTATTAAAATCAAAGTGTGGCAAGTCCAAAGTGGATAAAACACTCATGCATGTATTGCAGGGTAGAGATGACAACTTCTATGTTGCCCACCACCTGGCTTTTTTGTATAAATCTTGGCAGTTTATTCTGGATTTTCAGTACAGTGTGCCAGAACTTAGAAATGTCAAAGATTTGGATCTCCATTTCTATTTCTATTTTACTCACCCCACCAAGTCTATATCTAATATTTTTTGTGTGCATTTACTGCAGTACTTCATCTGTATATTTGGACAAGAGTGATTAAATTAAACTCTACTTTGACAGTCTAGCCATAATAATAATTGATTTAATTTTCTTTGAAACACAGCACCTACCACTTAAAGGACTTAAACATCAGAATCTAAATGTTGAACAATTTCATATCAGACACAAATTTTGTGGATTTATTTAACAGTATTTTGTATCTCTTAATGCCCCCTGCTGTTCTCGGACACAAAGAGACATATATTGCTTTCTTGAGAAAGAACAATGCATTTAGGATGTTTGCAGTTATGAGGTTACTTTTAGTGCAAAATATCTTTGCTACCACAAGTCTCCTCTAAAATTTACAAACCTTAAAATCTCCAGAATGTGAAGAAACTACAAGACTCTACAGCATCTCAATCATCTCAAGCAGTTCATTCTCATTTATATACCTCTTTTATTAAGGCTACAGTGTGTAAGATTTTTGTTCAAGATAAACAATTGTATTAACAGTGTTAATAGAGTATATAATATTTATGAAAACTCTATAATCTTTTTATTTATGTGAGCCACCATTCTCAGACAGGTGTGAAAGAAGCCAAAGCAAAATTTCCATTGAAAAATCAAAATGTACCAAAAAATAAACAAATAAAAAAAACTATTCAAAGTACAACTCAACACAACAAAACACAAAAGGAAATAACTAAATTGTTGGCTACTGTTCCAACAAACACCCCTCTCTCCCTCTGCAGCATTTCCTTTGTCCTTTAATGAACTTGCCAAACTGTATTGTCTTTATTTAACTTGAACTGTGTGTGCCACATCACAGTTTGTTTACCTTGTTTTCTTTAAGAAACACTGATCATCATTAATCGAAAATTAAATCGCCCTGTGACTTAACAATTAAAATAGAAGATTAACAGGAATGATCAGAAAACCAAACCCTAAATCTGATAATTGGTACTGAAATGAATTTCAAATCACAGGCATAATCTCACACCCTGGAAAAACTACAAAGAACCTAAAAAATATGTAATTACAGTAGTTCATACATTTTCAAGATAGATATATGTTCTGTAGCACAATGTCACAAATGACCTTGATCTTGTAAACTGTCCTGTAAACAATCTGCCCCATAAAATATAAGCCCTATAAAGACACTTGTTTTGTAATACATTAACAACCCAATATTTATCCTTATCTAATAAACATATACTTATCAATGTCATGTTGGCAGACACAGACATGAGTGTAGGCATACCAGGCATTATTAAACATGGCAACAAAAACAAAGACATGATCTAGAAACGAGGTTAAGGTGCAGGCAATGATTTCCAACAATCAACATGAACTATGCAAGTCTATTACTGGGTATTAGACCCCCTCCAACCAGAGTTTCCATTTATTTTAATTTATCATTGGTTCTGCTTGGTGGTGGTGGTGGTCAGTTTCCTCAAGAAGAAAAGAATGCTAAGAGAAACTCAAATAAGTTTAGTATCTGAATTGTTTTAAGATCACAACTGATTCTGAAGCATTTATCTCCGCATTGAAGATCTTTGATCGGGGTGATTTTTTTATAGGAGCTGACCTACATGCTTCCTTGAGCTTGAAGAAGACTTGTCCAGATTCTGGCATCCACTGCAACGCACTGAACCAGAATGATATGATGCTGAATCCTCTCATAAAGTATCAATTAAATTTGTTAAAACACTGACAGCTTTGCAGCACCTTCACAGTTGTAACTGGTCATTGTGTGACGGCCAAGACTTGGTATTGGTAGTATTTTATGGTAGTTGAGGAGATATTAGTGGAGTAAGTGTGGAGACATGACAGTGATTTGACCACCGCACTAATGAGACCTGAGTGTTGTGAATATGATGGAATCAGTGTTTGTAAAAGCAGCTTGAGTTTTTCTGTGAAGGTGCAGTTAATTAAGTTTCAAGCTGCACTGGAGTGTTGAAGCGAAGCATTGACGGTGCTTGTTCAGAGGTGAACTGTGTCTTGGCTCACAAAATAAAGTGAGCTATACAACATGAAACCCTTTCAAATGGCCAGTCTACCTGCATTAAAATAAAGTAAAATAAATACTGTAAATTGACAGCATGAGTTAAAGTGCTGCTAGTATGGCACTTACGTTGTGGAAGTAAAAGTAGCTCCTATTTCACTTTGTTAACCAAAATACCTGTTTAGATTTTCATGTATAGATATATACAGTATGTTGCCATATTAATCAACACAACATATACTGCATCTTGAAATGAAACATTTTAGTGTTGATATAATAGTTTATATTTGTTTGGCTTCTCACTCGCCGGCATGCTGAGATCAGAGAAATGATAACTTGATAGTTCAACAGGAGATTTGAAATTTATGACTTAGGAGTCCATAAAAGAGTTACAGTACATAAGACTGAACCTCTGGGATGATCTGAACACAGGGGACAGACCGTGAAGGTATGTGCACTTCTTGCATGTAGAATTAAATATGTATTATTGAAATGTAATGGCATTAGTCATCAAGAATCTTATACTAGATTTTTAATTGTAGACATCAGAACAATTGCCATCTAAAATATCCCTGAAAGCAATACATATAAAATACAATAATTTATTTGACAGTTGTAGTATCCAATGTAATGTATAAGTAATGAAAGCAAGTACAAGAACAATGCAAATAAAGAATACTATTCAGAAGAAATGCTTGTGAAAAGATTGATTTAAACCCTGATTACAAAACTGTCAGTTAACAAATGATACCTAGTAATTCACACCAATAACAGATTATGGTAAGTTAATACAAAGCAATGATGAATAAAATACTGCATGCTGTTAAGCTTGGAAAACCACTAATCATAAATTCTTTATAGATGAAGCTGTTTGCTGTCATCACCCTTTTTCAGCTGGTGGCTTTCTGTGCATATGCTACAGAACCGGTCATCAACCTAAAAGAGATAGTAGAGAAAAGTATACATACTAAAAAAGGTAAAATGTGCTTTCATTTATATTAATGTGTTCAAATTACTGTACATGTTTATATTGCTCATATATTTTACATTTACCATTATAGATATATTTAGTTTTTGTTTTGTTGAGTTTCCAAATTCTTCACTGTAAATTGTTTTGATATTTTGATAAGTATTCTGCTAATCTGTGAAGAAAACATCACTGAGATTGTAGATATAGGATTTATTATATGCCATCAATATTACTAATCTCTCTCTCTCTCTTTCTCTTTCTCTCTCTCTCTCTCTCTCTCTCTCTCTCTCTCTCTCTCTCTCTCTCTCTTTCTCTCTCTCTCTCTTTTCTTTACAGCACCTCTTTTGAACCCACTCCTAGAGGGTAAAATCCCACCTCTTATAAACATTGATCCAGTTGCTGGCCCACTTACACCTCCAGAGCTTGTGGAACCAAGAAGAAGAAGAAGAAGAAGCAGAAGTAGAGAACCATTGAGCAATTCAAATCTATTTGGTGATAATGTCAATCTAAACTGGATCAAGTGGGATGGTTCTCTTCCCCAAGGTGCAGTTGGCATCTATAATGGGTATTCAAAGCGTTCTAATTACGTCTGTAAATACAAATGTGAAGCAGGTTTTTACACTCCAGCAAAGGTCCATACTGCAACTACCCCTATGGTGATAAAGAATATCATGCCCGTACGTTTGAAGTTTTAGTCAATGTAGACAATTTTGAGATTGTGGAGTGGAAGGAAGGTTCATTTGGATCTGTGCCAGAGAATGCCATTAGGACCTGTGGAGGTGTTGGCACTTTTGTTGGTAAGAACAAGTATGGGCTTGGTAAGGTTGTACCTAAGTTTGCAGCCTTCTTCCTGCCATGGGAAGGTGATGAGTACTGGTACAAGTACTATGAAGTCTTGGCCATCAACCGTGATGTCTATAGCCAACACATCTCCCATGTTAAGTATGATATTAATGAAGTTGAGCTCTTCCACTACCCACCAGAGACCATGAGGATCTCCAGTGTTACCAATAATGACTGCCAGACAATAACCAAGACTGTAACCTTCTCCAAGACCACGGAGGTGGAGAACACCTGGAACATTGGCCGTACCACTATGCTTGGTGTTACAGCAGGCATCACTGCCGAGGTCCCTATGATTGGCAGTAGTGGAGTGGAATTCACTGCAGAGAAGTCCTTGCAGCTTAACCATGGCACTACCCTAGTAGAAGCTTTAAGTCATGAATTGTCAGTTGAACTAACAGTGCCACCCAATCACTCTTGCACTGCACGCATGGAGGGACGAAAGATGACTGCTGACATCCCGTTTAAAGCAAGGCTCAGCCGAACATATGCCAATGGAGAGACCCAATGGACCTCCATCAGTGGTATTTATGACGGCATTCAGATAGGAGAGGTCAGAGCAATGGTGGACCGCTGTGAACCTATTGTAGATTCTAAGCCATGTCCATCAGCTTTATAGGGCTATTAAAGTTCAAAGAAGCCAGTAACCAATTACTATCTTGTAACATGCCAGTATAATTGTTATGTAAGTGCAAATTGCTAATGGCCTAAAAGATAGGTTGAGTTATATTTCTTGTAGACAATAAATCATACATATGTGAACTAACACCCTAAGAACTCCTTTTACTGTTAATTGCTTAAAAAATAAGGAGATAAAACAACCAAACTGTTTATTTTTAATCAAGGTTTTATGTTCTGCAAAGAAACAAAGACATTGTAACTGAACTTTGGTTATATTCTGTGATTAGTAACAGTAAACCAAAGGTGCATTTTAATACATATTACAAAATAAGTATTATGTAAATTAAGGCATCAGAATAACATTTTGTATTTTGAAAAATTAAAAAATAAAATTTGTAATGGGCCAGCATTGCCACTTGCCAGCAAAGAATAATGTTGAATGTTTTCATTTACCTTTATGAATATGGTAGAAATGTATTCCATATCATATGGGTAACATTTTGACCCCTATTTGTTATAACCACCATTCATTGCCATTTTCAAATAAGTCCTGTAGACAGAGGCAGGCATGGGCGTATTTTATGCAGATACATTTTTAAATTTAGTTATCCAGAAATTACAACCAAATATTAACCTGCTCTTATATTTTAGTCCTATCTATATTCCTCTTGACCTGCTACACAACATCATGCAATCCTGTATGACCAATAATACATGATTAAAAGAAATCACTTAAATGTGTTTTACACATCTACTTTCTACACCCATGGATTTTGAAAATAACTAACTTAACACACAACTATAGTTTCCCTGCTGAGTTTATTAGTTTCACAGCTGTGTCTGCATTCAATAACTGATAGACATAAAAAGTTCTGCATAAAAAGTTTAATTTTTTTAATTTATCCATCTCCGTGACTCGAGAATAGTTCGGATAAGCGGTAGAAAATGAATGAATTAATGAATAATTTATCCAGGGGGCTCTTTTAACAAAACACAACAACAACAATAACAACAACAAAAAAAAC
Source organism: Tachysurus fulvidraco (assembly GCF_022655615.1). Lineage (NCBI taxonomy): Eukaryota > Metazoa > Chordata > Actinopteri > Siluriformes > Bagridae > Tachysurus > Tachysurus fulvidraco. Next base: position 10,407,717 of record NC_062526.1, read on the forward strand.
TGTATAATATTACTGATATTCTGATTCCAGTATATCAGACCATTCTAAGGAACAGTCTGTTAACAACATTTTTTATCTTTATTTGTCAGTGAAGCCCATCAGATCACAGTTATAAAATCATTAATGATTACCTACTCTGTGATGTCCTTAACCTATATACAGCTACTCCTTTTATCAGACATCTATCAGACATTTATTCCAGATAATCAATCATGGAAAAAGAGGTTGTACAGTAATACTTCGAGATACGGGTTTAATTCGTTCCCTGACCTTGCTCGTATCTCAAATTGCTCGTACCTCAAAGCAATTGTCCCCATCTAAATTAATTGAAATCCCATTAATCCGTTCCAGCTTGCAAAATTCCACTCCAGTTGTTTTGTTTATGTGTTTTGAATATGAAAAATGTACAGTACCGGTATTTATAAATGACAAATATTGTATAAAAACATACAGTTATAAAAGAGAATGTTAAAAAAACACTGGTTTTACTTACCAGAAGATGCGCACTGAGTTTGAGGGAGGAGTAAACAGGCGAAGGAGTTAGGAGGAATTACACTTTCACTTTCGTTCACTTACTCGCTACTGTACACTCTTAATGCTACTTTACACTTAAATGGAACTTAACTACACTTCACTAAAATTAACGAAATTAACTGAAATTCTCTTAAATTAACTAAACTTAATTGCTACAGTTTCTGTTTTCTTTACATTAATTTTGCTTCATTTTTCTCTTCACTTCCTCACTAACATCATCCGGTCGTTTTAATAAAACCTGTCCGGTCAGCATATCAGATGCGGTGTAGTCGCACAAGTTCAAATTTTTGGATGGTCGGCACCTCACGTAGTCCCTTTGCGACTCTCCATAGGAAATGAATGACTTCTGGTTTATCGGCCGTCGTTTGTCGTGTGCAGTGGAAAGCCGGCTTTTACCGAGTGAGACGCGGGAAGCTGAAGCTGAGGAAAACAGAGCACATGTGGTTGTTGGGGATCTTTGTTTCGGCGGCTGTGGTTCGGATGCTCGTATCTCAAAAATTTGTTCGTATATCAAGGCAAAAATTTGGTCGAATCACAGCTCGTATCTCCAAAAATTCATATGTCAAAGCACTCGTATCTCGAGGCCTCACTGTAATTCCAATATCTTTTTGGGTAAAAGTTTTCTTTGACCTGAGATTGTTGTTATCTTTACCATGCAAATATGATGGCAGTTGCTGTTTTTTTCTGTTCTATATATGCCCATACAATGTAAATAGATGTTAAGATGTTTCTGAAAAACAGCAAATATATTAGAATTTATTTACTGCCCTCTAATAGGTTTATTTTACTGAACATTGGAGCACAACGATGTGATCTTTGATTAATTTGTTCTTAGAACTATGGAAAAAAAACACATGTATTTGAAGTTAATTAGCTTGTGACTTAAAAATGCTATACAAAGACAAGCATTTAAAAGTTCTTAATTAAAAATTCCCTCATTTTAAACTGCAGTACAGCTTTATATGGACAGAGAATCACAAGGATAGGATCAAGTTATCAGTGTTGGTTTATTGTGCAACTATACAGTAATATATATATATATATATATATATATATATATATATATATATATATATATATATATATATATATATATGTGTGTGTGTGTGTGTGTGTGTGTGTGTTTATCTAATTGCACAGTTTTTATTCACTAATAATGTTCTAAGAGGTAGTCTATACAATTTCAAGTCAGATTTCTTTTAATGATGCAACTTTCTGCTGGATATTCGTGTGGCTATGAATTCTTATTATATCAATATTATATCTTATTATATTATATCTGCGTTCGAATACACATAGATAGACTGTAAAAATACTCCGTCCAGGGTGTATCCTGCCTTGATGCCCGATGACGCCTGAGATAGGCCCAGGCTTCCCGTGACCCGAGGTAGTTCGGATAAGCGGTAGAAAATGAGTGAGTGAGTGAGTGAGTGAGTGAGAAACTGTAATAATACAACCAGTGGTGTGGTCTACGTGATACGCAGGTATACGCCGTATGCCCACTAGGAAAGGCCAAGGATTTCCGTATACCTACTTAAAAAGCGTGAGGATACATAACAATATCGTTTTCTGACAGAACTGTCATTCATAAATTTACCCCGTCTGTGTTGCGAACACAGACTGTGGTTGCGATTGCGAATCACTAACGTTTTTGGACCATTGGGGCTTCCGTGGCCTGTGACCTGATCTGACGTCAACTACCAAGGAGGAAAATCAGTTGCTTGACGGTCTTTTTTGGCGCAAATTTGAAATTAAGTAACTAATGTAAAAGAAGATATGAAACGAAAGCAGACTCAAACTACACTCTGAGTGTTTTCGGAAGCCTGTGCCTAAAGCTACAGCAGCTTCGGGTGACATTTCACCCACAGCCCGAGTACAAATGTATTTGGAAAGCATGTAAACTAACAGTTCATAATTTCTGCAATGAAAGAGTGTTGGTGATAAAACTTTATTGTTCACTCTTAAATGTACATTGAAAATTGACAGCTGATAGGTCAGGTCCCATATTCATATAATATTTAAGGCTAAATGTAGCTCTTAAAGGTAAAGTTCACCCAAAAATGAAAATTATCAATTATCAAAATATCATCTTTTGTGTTAAACAGAAGAAAGAAACTACACAATTTTCATTTTTGGGTGAACTATACCTTTAAGAGCTACATTATATATATTATATATAATGCAATTATATATTATATATATTTTATGCATTAGTGAGTGTGGTGGTGCCTATGGGATGTCCATCTAGGATCGGTGCGTATGAGGCTGGCTGGGGGAAATGAATCACAGTATACTCTCACTCATTTTCCACGGCTTATCCGAACTTCTCGGGTCATCAACCCATGCCAACCCATCGCAGGACACACGACAATTTTCCAGAGATGCCAATCAACCTACCATGCATGTCTTTGGATCGGGGAGGAAACCGGAGTACCCGGAGGAGCACGGGGAGAACAGGCAAACTCCACACACACAAGGCGGAGGCGGGAATCGAACCCCCAACCCTGGAGGTGTGAGGCGAACGTGCTAACCACTAAGCCACCGTGCCCCCAATCACAATATACTCACTACAAAAAACTAGACTACACCACTGAATACAACCGAATACAACACAAACCATGGGTCACAGGAGTGGTGTGATGTTTATCAGTAGGCTACTGGCTGCTTGGGATGAGCGTCATCACACGTCTCAACCAATGAAAGCATTTGTTGTGTGCCTAAGTGAGCTACAGCGCGAGACAGAAAATATCTGGTGCGGACAGAAAAATGGAAAAAGAAAATCTTAAATGGACATTTTTATTTTAAACCTCTTCCACACGGTGGAGTTGATAGAACTAAAGCTATTTGTAACCACTGCAAAGCTGAATTGTCCTATCATCGGAGTACTTCGAGTCTGAAGTATCACTTAAATGCAATGCACACCGCTGATGCCAGCAAATCACCCACCCAAACAAACAGTGGAGGAAGGCTTCGGCAGACTACATTGGATGCAGCATGTGGGAGAACTATAGATAAACAAAAGAAAGACAAGCTAACAAATGCCATTGCGAAGGGGGTAGCTACAAACTGCAGGCCGATTAGTATTGTGGAAGATGTCGGTCTGAAGAATGTTATCAAAATTGCAACGTCTGACTGCACGTGTGAGCATCCGCCAAGACGCATTTTTTTTAGACTGAGATTCTCAGTCTCTTAAAGGAGATTGATGTTGCTCGGAAGGGGTCAGTTATAATGTTATGATCAAGGTTCTGGACATATTATTATTACTATTTTTTTTTTTTACAAACTAAACAAAACGTTAATGTTTTATTTAATAAAACATGAATGTTTTAATGTTTTATTTATACGTTAATGTTACGTTAATTTGATTACATTAATGTTTGAGTTAAAAAAAAAAGTGACGTGACATACGACTAAGTATGGTGAACCATACTCAGAATTTGTTCTCTGCATTTGACCCATCCAAAGTGCACACACACAGCAGTGAACACACACACACACACCGTGAACACACACCCGGAGCAGTGGTCAGCCATTTATGCTGCGGCGCCCGGGGAGCAGTTGGGGGGTTTACAAGATTTACAGTTAAGATTTACAAGAAGTGTTAACTGCTACTAACTTTTAACTGCTGTAAAAAAGCACTTTATTTGTTTAAAGTTTTGACAAACCAAATGTTATTGCACTTTTGTTCATACAGCAGTACTTTGAAAGAATAAAATTATGCAATACACAATTTTTGATTTCATTATTGAATTTTGCGCATGCTGCGACTAATCGCGAATAATCATAGAAAAGTCATGCGATTAATCGCGATTAAAATATTTAATCGTTGCCCGGATTTATTTATTTATTTATTTATTTATTTTTCATGCATATGGCACAATTTTTATTTCTCACCAGATGAGGGCAGCACTTCCTTTAGTGTTAGTTGTATTGCAGTTCTGTGCAACACCATTGCACTCAATCTCTGCTCCAGATCTTGCTGCAGAAAACAGTAAGTTCTTTCCATGTACACATGGGTTTCCTCCCCAAATTGAGTATGTTTAGGTCTGTGTGATGCACTAGCATCCTATCCTGGTTTTATTCATCCTTTGTGGCCATGGTTGCAAGTATATTCTCAAGATCTACCACCATCATGACAAATTAAAGAGGACATTGAAGATGATGATCAAGATTTTAATGTACTGACTAATGCTATGTTTTACTGAGATGTGATAATAGATTGTTCAACATTTGCAAATTGATTATAAACAAATCTTACCTGTGGAAACATACAGAAAGCTACAAATACTGAAAGACTAATATTGGCCATATCATGCACACTGACAATACTTAAATTATTTCCAAATTTTTCCTCCTTAACTTTTCTCTTTTTTTCCTTATATTTATTTTGATGATTTTAACTCAGAGATCCATCTAAACCCTGACTTGGGGGATGTGGTACCACCTCTTGATACCTAGACTACAGTAGAAAATACTGAAACTCCCCAAGAGTTGTTGTCCATGGATAAGGGGAGCTCAGCATTCATGTTTCAGGAAAATGTCAACTTAAAGTGGGTTAGCTGGGAAGGCTCCCTTCCAAATGGGGCAGTAAGCATCTACAATGGTTATGCAGGACGCACTGACTATGTGTGCAAATTTAACTGTGAGGCTGGATTCTACACTCCAAGTAAAGGCCCATACTGCAAATACCCTTATGCAGATGCTGAGTACACTACCCCTAAGTTTGAGGTGTTGGTCAATGAAGACCACTTTGAGTTCCTGGAATGGAAAGAAGGCTCCTCTGGGTCTGTGCCAAAACAATTAGTGAATACTTGTCCTGGAATTGCCATCTTTGTGGGCAAAAACAAATATGGGTTGGGTGAAATTGTTTATTCTGGATTTTCAGTACAGTGTGCCAGAACTTAGAAATGGCAACGATTTGGATCTCCATTTCTATTTCTATTTTACTCACCCCACCAAGTCTATATCTAATCTTTTTTTTTTTTTGTGCATTTACTGCAGTACTTCATCTGTATATTTGGACAAGAGTGATTAAAGTAAACTCTACTTTGACAGTCTAGCCATAATAATAATTGATTTAATTTTCTTTGAAACACAGCACCTACCACTTAAAGGACATAAACATCAGAATCTAAATGTTGAACAATTTCATATCAGATGTCAGGCTGTGTTTGGCAAAGTGATTCTCTGACTGAAGGGTAGACACAAATTTTGTGGATTTATTTAACAGTATTTTGTATCTCTTAATGCCCCCTGCTGTTCTCGGACACAAAGAGACATATATTGCTTTCTTGAGAAAGAACAACGCATTTAGGATGTTTGCAGTTATGAGGTTACTTTTAGTGAAAAATATCTTTGCTACCACAAGTCTCCTCTAAAATTTACAAACCTTAAAATCTCCAGAATGTGAAGAAACTACAAGACTCTACAGCATAGGTAATGTTGTCTGCAAATGCTGTAGAAATTAATGAATGATTGACTGTCTTTGCCTATAGAACACTTGAATTCCTGCCTAAATATATTTATTATTTGCTTATTTTTGTTCTTCCTTAATGGTTTGTTTATCTTGTTTTCTTTAAGAAACACAGATCATCATTAATCGAAAATTAAATCGCCCTGTGACTTAACAATTAAAATAGAGGATTAACAGGAATGATCAGAAAACCAAACCCTAAATCTGATAATTGGTACTGAAATGAATTTCAAGTCACAGGCATAATCTCACACCCTGGAAAAACTACAAAGAACCTAAAAAATATGTAATTACAGTAGTTCATACATTTTCAAGATAGATATATGTTCTGTAGCACAATGTCACAAATGACCTTGATCTTGTAAACTGTCCTGTAAATAATCTGCCCCATAAAATATAAGCCCTATAAAGACACTTGTTTTGTAATACATTAACAACCCAATATTTATCCTTATCTAATAAACATATACTTATCAATGTCATGTTGGCAGACACAGACATGAGTGTAGGCATACCAGGTATTATTGAACATGGCAACAAAAAAAAAAAAGACATGATCAAGGTGCAGGCAATGATTTCCAACAACTATGCAAGACTACGGGCAGAAAACCAGCAACAGGATCAAAAGAAGAATGCCAATCTAAATACAATTTCTTGGTAATGAATGGATCAAAGTGGACAAAAAGCATATACGACACAAAATGAAGGATCAGTGACATTTACAGGATTTAGCAGACAACCTTATCCAGAGTGACTTTAATAAAATACAACTGAGCAATTTAGGGTTAAGGGCCTTGCTGGGATTTGAACTCCTGACAGGACTACCAATCAGTAGTCCAACACCTTAACCTATAAGCTATCACATCTCACCCAGTGAGGGTGTGTGTATACTGTATGATTGCATCCAGGTAAAGGGTAATCATTAAGTGGGTAAATGTGAGATTGTCTGTGATTGCTATAAGTTGTAGTCCATGTTTATAGGCCCATGTAATCAATTTGTCTCAGCACAATTTTTCCCCCACTGGACACTGTCTGGAGTTCTCACCTCTGGGCCAATGACAATCTCTCTGTGAGGCTTCAAGTTAGGGCCCCCAGAAAAGTAGCATTCAGGCAGAATACACTCCTTAGTGAGTTCACAAGGTGGAGCTGGGTATAGTTAGGTCAGGGAATTGCCTTTGGCACTTCATGGAGCTGAGGCCTTAAGACTGAATGAAATCAAAGTACATGAAGAATAGAACACTGTGTGCTTAAAGAGTTCAGACTTTGGTCTTGATGAATGTTCTGGTGATGGGTACTGATGGAGAATAGGTTTTAGCCACCCTCCAACCAGAGTTTCCATTTATTTAAGCAATCATTGGTTCTGCTTGGTGGTGGTGGTCAGTTTTCTCAAGAAGAAAAGAATGCTAAGAGAAACTAAGAGATTAGTTTAGTTTCTGAATTGCTGTAAGATCACAACAACTGATACTGAAGCATTTATCTCCGCATTGAAGATCTTTGATCCGGGTGATTTTTTTTGTAGGAGCTGACCTACATGCTTCCTTGAGCTTGAAGAAGACTTGTCCAGATTCTGGCATCCACTGTATAAGTTTGTTACCCCCATTTCTGCAAGGCACTGAACTGGGATGATATGATGCTAAATCCTTTCAGTTAAAGCATCAGTTAAATTTGTTAAAACCCTGACAGCATTGTGACTGGTCATTGTGTGACTGCCAAGACATGGTAATGGTCCATTAGCACACTCTCACACACTGGGCCCAATGATAGAGCCCAGAAATGGCACTTTGTACAAATGGAATTTATACTTCTTAGCCTTGACATAAAGATGGTTTTCAAGCAGCTGTGACAACATATTATGCAGTCTTCAAAGTGGCCAGAAGTGGTGCTGATTGTTTTCCATTTATCATCCTCCAAGATACAAACTGGGTTGTATGCAGTGCATTGATTGAGCTCTGGAAAGGCCTCCCATAGCTGTTAAAGAGTGCTGATACTAAAGGCAGAGGATAGTCCTACTACTCTGTGACTTGATTAAGGAATTAGCCGTTGATGCCTGGAATTTCCAACTGGAATTATGAATCTGGCCTTTCTATGGTAGTTGAGGAGATATTAGTGGAGTAAGTGTGGAGACATGACAGTGATTTGACGACCGCACTAATGAGACCTGAGTGTTGTGAATATGATGTAATCAGTGTTTGTAAAAGCAGCTTGAGTTTTTCTGTGAAGGTGCAGTTAATTAAGTTTCCAGCTGCACTGGAGTCAATCAGCATTGAAACACAACTAGTTTGGCAGCACAAAATACAGGTGAGAGAACACAGGAACAACAAACATGTTGAAGCGAAGCATTGACGGTGCTTGTTCAGAGGTGAACTGTCTCTTGGCTCACAAAATAAAGTGAGCTATACAACATGAAACCCTTTCAAATGGCCAGTCTACCTACATTAAAATAAAGCAAAATAAATACTGTAAATTGACAGCATGAGTTAAAGTGCTGCTAGTATGGCACTTACGTTGTGGAAGTAAAAGTAGCTCCTATTTCACTTTGTTAACCAAAATACCTCCTTAGATTTCCATGTATAGATATATACAGTATGTTGCCATAAGTATTCAACACAACATATACTGCATCTTGAAATGAAACCTTTTAGTGTTGATATAATAGTTTATATTTGTTTGGCTTCTCACTCGCCGGCATGCTGAGATCAGAGAAATGATAACTTGAGAGTTCAACAGGAGATTTGAAATTTATGACTTAGGAGTCCATAAAAGAGTTACAGTATATAAGACTGAACCTCTGGGATGATCTGAACACAGGGGACAGACCGTGAAGGTATGTGCACTTCTTGCATGTAGAATTAAATATGTATTATTGAAATGTAATGGCATTAGTCATCAAGAATCTTATACTAGATTTTTAATTGTAGACATCAGAACAATTGCCATCTAAAATATCCCTGAAAGCAATACATATAAAATACAATAATTTATTTGACAGTTGTAGTATCCAATGTAATGTATAAGTAATGAAAGCAAGTACAAGAACAATGCAAATAAAGAATACTATTCAGAAGAAATGCTTGTGAAAAGAGTGATTTAAACCCTGATTACAAAACTGTCAGTTAACAAATGATACCTAGTAATTCACACCAATAACAGATTATGGTAAGTTAATACAAAGCAATGATGAATAAAATACTGCATGCTGTTAAGCTTGGAAAACCACTAATCATAAATTCTTTATAGATGAAGCTGTTTGCTGTCATCACCCTTTTTCAGCTGGTGGCTTTCTGTGCATATGCTACAGAACCGGTCATCAACCTAAAAGAGATAGTAGAGAAAAGTATACATACTAAGAAAGGTAAAATGTGCTTTCATTTATATTAATGTGTTCAAATTACTGTACATGTTTACACTGCTCATATATTTTACATTTACCATTATAGATATATTTAGTTTTTGTTGACTTAGTTTCCAAATTTCTCACTGTAAATTGTTTTGATATTTTGATAATTATTGTGCTAATCTGTGAAGACAACATCACTGAGATTGTAGATATAGGATTTATCAAGGGGGCACGGTGGCTTAGTGGGTAGCACGTTCGCCTCACACCTCCAGGGTCGGGGTTCGATTCCCGCCTCCGGAGTTTGCATGTTCTCCCCGTGCCTCAGGGGTTTCCTCCGGGTACTCCGGTTTCCTCCCCCAGTCCAAAGACATGCATGGTAGGTTAATTGGCATCTCTGGAAAATTGTCTGTAGTATGAGAGTGTGTGTGTGCCCTGCGATGGGTTGACACTCCATCCAGGGTGTATCCTGCCTTTATGCCCGATGATGCCTGAGATAGGCACAGGCTCCCCGTGACCCGAGAAGTTCGGATAAAGCGGTAGAAAATGAATGAATGAATGAATATATGCCATCAATATTACTAATCTCTCTCTCTCTCTCTCTCTCTCTCTCTCTTTTCTTTCTTTACAGCACCTCTTTTGAACCCACTCCTAGAGGGTAAAATCCCACCTCTTACAAACATTGATCCAGTTGCTGGCCCACTTACACCTCCAGAGCTTGAGGAACCATTGAGCAATTCAAATCTATTTGGCGATAATGTCAATCTTAACTGGACCAAGTGGGATGGTTCTCTTCCCCAAGGTGCAGTTGGCATCTATAATGGGTATTCAAAGCGTTCTGATTACATCTGTAAATACAACTGTGAAGCAGGTTTTTACACTCCCAGCAAAGGTCCATATTGCAACTACCCCTATGCTGATAGAGAATATCATGCCCCTGAGTTTGAAGTTTTAGTCAATGTAGACAATTTTGAGATTGTGGAGTGGAAGGAAGGTTCATATGGATCTGTGCCAAAGAATGCCATTAGGACCTGTGGAGGTGTTGGCATTTTTGTTGGTAAGAACAAGTATGGGCTTGGTAAGGTTGTACCTCAGTTTGAAGCCTTCTTCCTGCCATGGGAAGGTGATGAGTACTGGTACAAGTCCTATGAAGTCTTGGCCATCAACCGTGATGTCTATAGCCAACACATCTCCCATGTTGAGTATGGTATTAATGAAGTTGAGCTCTTCCACTACCCACCAGAGACCATGAGGATCTCCAGTGTTACCAACAATGACTGCCAGACAATAACCAAGACTGTAACCATCTCCAAGACCACGGAGGTGGAGAGCACCTGGAACATTGGCCGTACCACTATGCTTGGTGTTACAGCAGGCATCACTGCTAAGATCCCTATGATTGGCAGTGGTGGAGTGGAATTCACTGCAGAGAAGTCCTTGCAGTTTAACCGTGGCACTACCCTAGTAGAAGCTTTAAGTCATGAAGTGTCAGTTAAACTAACAGTGCCACCCAATCACTCTTGCACTGCACGCATGGAGGGACGAAAGATGACTGCTGACATCCCGTTTAAAGCAAGGCTCAGCCGAACATATGCCAATGGAGAGACCCAATGGACCTCCATCATTGGTGTTTATGATGGCATTCAGATAGGAGAGGTCAGAGCAGTGGTGGACCGCTGTGAACCTATTGTAGATTCTAAGCCATGTCCATCAGCTTTATAGGGCTATTAAAGTTCAAAGAAGCCAGTAACCAATTACTATCTTGTAACATGCAAGTATAATTGTTATATAAGTTCAAATTGTTAACAGCCTAAAAGATAGGTTGAGTTGTATTTCTTGTAGACAATAAATCATACATATGTGAACTAACACCCTAAGAACTCCTTTTACTGTAAATTGCTTGAAAAATAAAGAGATAAAACAACCAAACTGTTTATTTTTTTTATCAAGGTTTTATGTTCTGCAAAGAAACAAAGACATTGTAACTGAACTTTGGTTATATTCTGTGATTAGTAACAGTAAACCAAAGGTGCATTTTAATACATATTACAAAATAAGAATTATGTAAATTAAGGCATCAGAATAACATTTTGTATTTTGAAAAATTCAAATATAAAATTTGTAATGGGCCAGCATTGCCACTTGCCAGCAAAGAATAATGTTGAATGTTTTCATTTACCTTTATGAATATGGTATAAATGTATTCCATATCATATGGGTAACATTTTGACCCCTATTTGTTATAACCACCATTCATTGCCATTTTCAAATAAATCCTGTAGACAGAGGCAGGCATGGGCGTATTTTATGCAGATACATTTTTAAATTTAGTTATCCAGAAATTACAACCAAATATTAACCTGCTCTTATATTTTAGTCCTATCTATATTCCTCTTGACCTGCTACACAACATCATGCAATCCTGAATGACAAATAATACATGATTAAAAGAAATCACTTAAATGTGTTTTACACATCTACTTTCTACAGTCATGGATTTTGCAAATAACTAACTTAACACACAACTATAGTTTCCCTGCTGAGTTTATTAGTTTCACTGCTGTGTCTGCATTCAATAACTGATAGACATAAAAAAGTTCTGCAAATAAAGTTTAATTTTTTTAGTTTATCCATCTCTGTGACCCAAGAATAGTTCGGATAAGTGGTAGAAAATGAATGAATGAATGAATGAATGAATAATTTATCCATGGGGCTCTTTCAAAAAACACAACAACAACAACAACAACAACAACAACAACAACAACAATAACAATAACAAAACAACAACATCAACAACAACAACAAATATATGTTTCCTGAATGTAAATGACATGTAATTGGGGATTTAAGATGTATAATATTACTGATACTCTGATTCCAGTATATCAGACCATTCCACGGAACAGTCCATTAACAACATTTTTAATCTTTATTTGCCAGTGAAGCCCATCAGATCACAGTTATAAAATCATTAATGATTACATACTCTGTGATGTCCTTAACCTATAAACAGCTACTGCTTTTATCAGACATCTATCAGACATTTATTCCAGATAATCAATCATGGATAAAGAGGTTGTAATTCCAATATCTTTTTGGGTAAAAGTTTTCTTTGACCTGAGATTGTTGTTATCTTTACCATGCAAATATGATGGCAGTTGCTGTTTTTTCTGTTCTATATATGCCCCATACAATGTAAATAGATGTTAAGATGTTTCTGAAAAACAGCAAATATATTAGAATTTATTTACTGCCCTCTAATAGGTTTATTTTACTGAACATTGGAGCACAACGATGTGATCTTTGATTAATTTGTTTTTAGAACTATGGAAAAAACACATGTATTTGAAGTTAATTAGCTTGTGACTTAAAAAAGATATACAAAGACAAACATTTAAAAATTCTTAATTAAAAATTCCCTCATTTTAAACTGCAGTTCAGCTTTATATGGACAGAGAATCACAAGGATAGGATCAAGTTATCAGTGTTGGTTTATTGCGGCAATTAAAAGTGCTTAAAAACCCTTTGGCAGTAGCATGCATCAAGCACTTGAAAAGGAATCAGAGAAGGTAAGACGCTCATTTTAATCTCACAAATGAACAAATATATAATTATATATATATATATATATATATATATATATATATATATATATATATATATATATATATATATATTCCAATTGCACAGTTTTTATTCACTGATAATGTTCTAAGAGGTAGTGTATACAATTTCAAGTCAGATTTCTTTTAATGATGCAACTTTCTGATGAATATTTGTGTGGCTATGAATTCTTATTATATCAAGAAAATATCTATATATATAATTTTTGTTCGTGCATATGGCACAATTTTTATTTCTCACCAGATGAGGGCAGCACTTCCTTTAGTGTTAGCTGTATTGCAGTTCTGTGCAACACCATTGCACTCAATCTCTGCTCCAAATCTTACTGCAGAAAACAGTAAGTTCTTTCCATGTACACATGGGTTTCCTCCCCAAATTGAGTATGTTTAGGTCTGTGTGATGCACTAGCATCCTATCCTTGTTTTATTCATCCTTTGTGGCCATGGTTGCAAGTATATTCTCAAGATCTACCACCATCATGACAAATTAAAGAGGACATTGAAGATGATGATAAAGATTTTAATGTACTGACTAATGCTATGTTTTACTGAGATGTGATAATAGATTGTTTAACATTTGCAAATTGATTATAAACAAATCTTACCTGTGGAAACATACAGAAAGCTACAATACTGAAAGACAAATATTGGCCATATCATGCACACTGACAATACTTAAATTATTTAAAAAATTTTCCTCCTTAACTTTTCTCTCTTTTTTTCTATTATATTTATTTTAATGATTTTAACTCAGAGATCCATCTAAACCCTGACTTGGGGGATGTGGTACCACCTCTTGATTCCTGGACTACAGTAGAAAATACTGAAACTCCCCAAGAGTTGTTGTCCATGGATACGGGAAGCTCAGCATTCATGTTTCAGGAAAATGTCAACTTAAAGTGGGTTAGCTGGGAAGGTTCCCTTCCAAATGGGGCAGTAAGCATCTACAATGGTTATGCAGGACGCACTGACTATGTGTGCAAATTCAATTGTGAGGCTGGATTCTACACTCCAAGTAAAGGCCCATACTGCAAATACCCTTATGCAGATGCTGAGTACACTACCCCTAAGTTTGAGGTGTTGGTCAATGAAGACCACTTTGAGTTCCTGGAATGGAAAGAAGGCTCCTCTGGATCTGTGCCAATAAATTCAGTGAAAACTTGTCCTGGAATTGACATCTTTGTGGGCAAAAACAAATATGGGCTAGGTAAAATTGTTACCAAACATCAAGCCTTCTTCCTGCCTTGGGAAGGCAAAGAATACTGGTACAAGTCTTATGATACCCTAGCCATTAACAGGGACACCTATAGCCAGCAAATCTCCCATGTAATGTATGCTATTGATGAGGTCAAGCTGTTCCATCATCCACCAGAGACCATCCAAATGGCCAGGGCCACCAACTATGAGTGCGCCAGCATTGAAAAGACAGTCCTTTTGCAGAAGACTAGCACTGTAGAGAAGTTCTGGGACATTGGCAGAGAAACCCATAATGGATCCACCTCAACCATGAATGGGAAAATCCCAATCATTAACCCAGACAATGTGGACTTCACTAAAGAACAGACAGTAAGTTTTTCTGAGGGGACAAGAATGATTGAGACTATCAGCCACTCCATGTCTGTACAGGTCTTGGTGCAACCAAACCATTCATGCTTAGTGAGAATGGAGGCAAGAAGGATGACTGCTGATATCCCGTTCACAGCCCGGCTGAGTCGGACATACACCAATGGAAACACTCACTGGACAACTGTTACTGGGACATATGATGGTGTGAAGATTGGAGAAATTAATGCTATAGTAGAACGCTGTATTCCTATTCCTGATGCCCCTCCATGCTTTTATGAAAGTGAATAAAGGCAACATTTTTCCCCTACACTTTTACATTTGCATCAGACAGAAAAAAATCCACTACTGAATGGCATGAAAACATAATGAATTAACTGCTTTAATAGCATGTATCGATGTTAATAATGTAATAAATGTGTTGCAGCATGATTACATTTTTCTGTATTACAGTTCTGATTACATTTTGACATACATTTGGTGACGATACTGATTTGCAAAAACAAAAGTTTATGCAATTTTGACTGTAATCTACTTTAGATCTGTATACTGGAGCTTATTGTCTTCAACAAATTAGCTAAGAAACTTTTAGTTTTGGAAAATGGTATTTAGAAAACATACATAGCATACATAGTGATAAATAACTAAGGAGACCGTGTATAATGCTAGATGCAAACGTAGTATAGAAAAAAAAATTAAAAATAAATAAAAACTTATTATTATAATAATTGTTATATATAAAACTACATACATAAGATCTACCCATAACTATTTTTCCGCAGTCAGCATGTTTAAACAAGTCCAGTTTCCGTCTTGTCATACGTTACGGTCTAAACAGTGACAGAGGCAGGTGCTGGGCTTGGTGAGATAGTCTCCTTCCCCTGGCCCCGTATTTATACTATGAGCAAAAGAGTGCACAGTAAGCCTATCTAAACAGTCGATCAGTTTGACATCATTTCAACGCTGTATGCAAACCCATTCAAACTAATACCAGACTTTAACTGTCCATATGCTCTTC
The DNA here is from genome assembly GCF_022655615.1 of Tachysurus fulvidraco. NCBI lineage: Eukaryota > Metazoa > Chordata > Actinopteri > Siluriformes > Bagridae > Tachysurus > Tachysurus fulvidraco. The sequence goes on from NC_062526.1 coordinate 10,423,262, forward strand.
GAGAGCAAACATCAATATAAATAGGAAGACATGTTGTCAGCATGCAATAAACAGTGTTATTATTGTTGGGACTCAGTTAGAGAGTGTGGATATTATTCATGTAAACACAGGAATATTTGAGATTCAGTCACTTATGGTGTTCACACAAGGATTTGTTTGGGCAGTGCTGAGAGGTCAATATTGACTTTAGCGTATTGACGGTCTGTGTTTGTGGTGGTCACCACATTTACCTGTAACTGTGGGAGATAACAGGAAAAAAAGCTCAGGACAATAGACAGTACATGTAAACAGCTGTTAGTGCATTTAGTCTTGAGAGATTAGAGAAATACATACCCATAGATTTAAGAAGAGAGAGAGAGAGAGAGAGAGAGAGAGAGAGAGAGAGAGAGAGAGAGAGAGAGAGGGAGGGAGGGAGAGAGAGAGAAAGAGAGAGAGGGAGCTCTACTTAAGCCAGATTTTCTTCCCATAGCATAAACTAATTGGTGAGAGAATGTTTCCCATTACAAAATCTCTACAGAATTCTCTTTTTCTTGCTCTATCCTAGTCAGCAAGCGAATTGATTCATTGATATAAGTATCAGCCTAATGAGAATAAGGAGTATCTTAATATAGAATCCCAATTCCACAGTTAATCCTTCATTACAGCTGAAGCCTCATTCACAGCTACTACCTCCTTCATGAAGGCACACTCCCTCCGTCACATGCCATTGTTCTGCCTACGAAATATCTCTCAGTCTTTGTCCCATGTCACATATAGCTGATCTGTTCTCATTAGGCTTTGATGTTCATTTGGGTTTCGACTGAAATATGCTTCTTTTGTGTGCAGTATGGTATTAGAAATATAAGACATATGTTTAATGAGCCTAGGTCAAGTGGGAAAGACTCATGTGAGATCTCAGGAAAGAGGATATTTTGTGGTATAGGAGACAGCTGTACATGAACCATACATAAATACTTGAGGCATATTCTTTAACAATATTCTAATTTTGCTTAATATTTTTATGGGGTTTAAAAATGGTGATGAAATGTTCTTTTATTGCAGATAGAGAACTACATTAAAATGATATTCTTTTATTTTCACTACCAACAGCTTTTGTTATGAAATTGCTTCTAGCTGTAAATGACTCCAGGTCAAAGTCCAGTACATTTCCATATTTCTAATAGCATACTCTCTTATGCCTTGATGTAGCCATCATATCTTAACAGTATATATATATATACACACACACACACACACACACACACACACACACGCATGCACGCAAGCACACACACACACACACACGCACACACACACGCACACACACACCTTTCAGTACTTCAGTAAGACTTAAAAAGAAGATACAGAAGAAAAATACCTTTTTCCTCAGGGTTTTAATGAAATGATGAAGAGTGAAGTGAGATCAATCTAACTAGGCCTGCGTAGATGAAGAGATTTAGGCCACAGTCTTGACCTAAAGGGAACCCATAGCACCAAATCCTCCTGCACACCTCAGAATGCTCCTCAGACATAATTAATATTAGGTAGGGGTGAATTTCTTTTTTTTTTTTTTTGTTTCTCTCAAAAGCAAATGATGAAATTGGTGTTTATCTGACTGTATTCTAACCTGAGGGCAAAATATCAGAATCTCAAGGGCAGATCTTTGAAAATCCAGTGAGCCAGGTGTCCTTGGTATTACAAATTACAAATTAAACTTTAGTGTTAATAAATTTAATCATCCTATGCTAATTTTCTATTAACAGACATCAGTTTTGTGTGCAAATGGAGTTCACAGTTTTCTCCCTAGGGTGAAATGTGAGTGTGAAAATTTGTCAAAAAATATTATGAATCATAATCACTGACAGCGGATCAGAGACATGTATAAACAGCACACTGCCTGATCAAGTTCAAGCATGCTAATATGTCAATAGAGAGACCAACACACTCCATCTAAACACTGTCCTATTTCTAGTCAATGCAACCATCACATAACAAAGGCATCACATTTAGTTTTTTTACTTTTACATGACCACTGCCATTAGATCATTTCCATAACACTTTAAACTGAAAAAAATATGCAAATAACACCCCAACACAGTAGATAATATCATTTACAGTTACCCAACGATAAAGATGTAAACTGGGAATCCAGCTTTGCAAAGGTTAATACATTCAACCAGGTGTGTCAGGCTGGGGGAAAGTACCCTTTACTCTGATTGTGCTTCTATTGGTTGTCCCGCTTCCCCCACAATCTTCCACCAAACGCGGCAGTCCTCATTGCAAATGTTTGTCTTGAGCAAAGAGAGGAGCAGGTGTGGATCTGGCTCTTTTTTGTGTCGAATAGGGGGGGGGAGCTTAACTGCAATCACACACCACCACATCTCTGGCACACCCCTGGCACACGTTTCAACCTGTGTCTGCATGTTCCTCATGAGGCGTAGCTAAGATAGCTTTTTGCTACGGTATAGAAAGGGCTACAGTGTAATAGCTAGTCACTACATTTGTTTCTTTTTTATTGCCATTATAAAAACTTGCCATTGTACTGAAGGATGAGGAGACATTACTCATTTACAACACAGTAAAATCCAGATTGTTATGCGAGAACAAGGCAAATTAGTGATAAATAAATTTCCTTCTAAATTATTTTTCACATTATTACAGACATAATTATCCAGTTAATTAATCATTAAACACTACTATGCATTCTGTACCCTCTGTTATTCTTTGCTGACCTTTAATGGTTTGCTTGTTTTCAACTTAATGGAGTGACTAGAGCTGGAGGTCAAAGGGCTTCATGCCCTCTAATTAAGAAAGAGGGCTTTTGCTTCCTGTATTGACATGACTTTTGACCCAAGCATATCTTTATGCCAAAGCTGGTCTTTAGTTCCAATTTTCATACCAATTTAAACAGAAAGTAATATAACTTAAAAAAGATTATGTTAATATCTTACTATGTGAAATTATTTGGCTTTACTGTAATTGTTGTTTAGCCTTTAAGGAAACTCTTCTGCAAAACCACATATTAGAATAGATCGTTAGAATTAAGTAAGGAATAAAACGTGATGTGGTCTGCTGTTATACGCAAAGAATTCAGGACACGATTGGATGATGGGCTGACACAAACAGAATTATTGTTACAGCCCCTCTGCTTCATCGAGCAATTGTCTTGTTACCAAGGTACCATAAATTGCAATATCCTCTGTCCTGAAGACTTTATCGCAGAAAAGTTAAAGATCATAATAGTACACTGACATCCAAGACTCCTCTCACTTACAATATGTAAAAAAAAAAAAAAAAAAAAGGGCAGAAATCGCTTCTTGCCGAAATCTTCATCGTATCAGTGAAAATATGTTAAAACGCTAATTCCATATATATTTTTCCATGTATATTTTTCTTGGAATTATTTTATCCTTCAAAGCCAAAATGTCTGTCACTCATCAAAAGAAACATTTTACACATAATATAAGAAATTGCCTTTTTATTGATTTAATGACTGTAGTTGACCTGTTAAGTAACCTTAATCAGGAATTATTCCCCGTGAAACTACATCTCTCAGGCACTTTAATAAACAGTGCCTTACAAATGAGCTCATTATAGGAAGCAGTGGACTGTAGCACAATCTTTCAACAGAAAACTGGTTAATTAATAAAACCGTTTTAATCAGAAGGCATAGGTCTCAGAACTGCCTGTTAGGTTGATTTAACCTTTTTTGAAAAGAATGAGTAAAGTGAGCAAAAAGATTAGCTCTCAGAACAAGGGTAAGAGGTCCGGCATTATTTGAGTGTCTCTGAGACATATGTACAAGTATAGCAGTTTCTCCATAAGGAAAATTGTTGCAATAATATATCCACTGTCATTTTTTCATTTCCACAAGGCTTCTTTCTGCCCAAAAGACTTTTTATTTCCTTATGTGTACTAGTTGGGTGCATTAAGGAAACCCAATATTATGGTTGATCTGAAAGGAGGTAGGATCTTGCGAGACATCATTGTCTCAGACATTCTAGAATGAGCTATCCAAAGCAATTTTTTTTAACCTGACTTTTGTCTCTGGTAGTATTGATGTCTTGTTTAGTGAGCACAGAGTGATAAGATGAGAGACTTCCCCTTGTAGTGTTTTTTCCCTACTGAGTTCAGAGAATAGGAGGTTGTCGCCCATCCAGTGGGCTTAAAAGTCTTAGATCTATTGAACACTACATTAAACCATCAGGTCTGCAAAAGCCCTATACATATATAGCAAAGCATAGCATGTTTTTTCTTTCAAACACTTTAGGTCATCTATTGTGTGCAGCACAAAAGTATACTATTGAGAGATGTAAATGTCTGGGGAATAACATGAGCAAGGGAAACCGAATGCCATTGAAAGGAAGCAAAACCAAAACTGCTTTAGAGGTGCTCATTGGAAAATTGCACACGTAGAAATAAGATGTTTTGGTCTAATTTTTTTTTACTTTGAATTCACAAGAAAGATTATGAATGCATAATGATCAATGAGGTGCTACAATGGTTGCTCATTAAAATGAACTATCTCTCCCAAAGTGTTAATGAGTAACTTATTTCATTAACTCACTGACTCCACATGCAATCTCCACTAAAATGAATGACGTCCTGGCTTTCCAATCCACCTGGTATTAGCCATATAACAAAGCTTTATTTAAACATTTCCAACGACCATGTAAGTAAATTTACTGGGCCACTGTTAAATGTTTGTCTGGAATCTAACTAACTAGACTAAAAAATAATCTAACATAATGTAACATATGGTCAAGCTAGATATCTAGTGTAATACAAACAATAGAAATTTAAATATAGCTTCATTATTCTCAGCTAAGTTTCAACAAAGAAGGAAGTTGTTGGACAGCATAAATAATGAGCTATACTGTTCTGTCGTCACATCACATCACTCATTGGTATGTTCCAGATTTAGAAAAGATCATCTGTCTTCTGCGTAGATTAATTCAATAATTAGTTTTGCCGGCAAACAAACTGCACAACAGCCAGTGAGTGTAGTGTACTGTAGCTGGCTGTGAGATTTGCTAGCATGTGCTACAGATACACCATCATTTTTTAATTGAAAGTTTAAACATTCAGTACAACAATCATTTGCAATAATCAATAAGAAAAAATTAAGTTTCTTGGACAGTTTTTGTGACTCCCTTGGTCTGGACTCTTCTTGCACAGGGGTCTGACCACGTCTGATGGCTGTTGACAGCCAGTCACAGAGCTTCAAAGGAACAATGCAGGCTGTAGATGTGTGACTGCTCAGGCCCTAATCCTTTTAAAGTAGAATCCTATCCGGATCTTTTTCTTCTGCCGTCACAGACACACGGCTTTTTCCAAGGACTCTGTAATACAGCGCATTAGGAGATAAAGACCTTTGCTCACTGTGGCATGCTACTTGGAAGTCACTCTCATATTTATCTGTCATTCTTTATCTCTCTTTTTATCACCCTTTTATCACAAATAAACAAACAAACAAACAAACAAACAAACAAACAAATAAAAATTATTATTATTATTATTATTATTATTATTATTATTATTATTATTATTGTTGTTGTTGTTGTTGTTGTTGTTGATGATGTCATTAATAATAATAATAATAATAATAATAATAATAATAATAATAATAATAATAATAATAATAATAATAATAATAATAATAATAATAAAAAGACATCTGGAAATTCCAGTAGTTAGAACCAAATTATCATATGTTCCCAGAGGACATATAAGAGTTCAGGAGGTTTTCCCACAGCATCATTAGTTTGTTATCCAATGGAAACATTTAATATTTTCATCCAAAGCTTTACTTGAATTCACTGTAAATAAGCTATGTTTATAAATGAATCCCATAATTGTGTTGTCTCATACTGTATATGCTGTATACCAATTTCTTTTAAAAACTTAGCCCTGTTGGTCAATATAGATGTTATTTCTGAATTTATAAATATACTACTGCATACTGTAGGTAATAAATTAGCGTATTTTCCTTCATGGCTTCACAGACTTCCATTTTGGCAGCCCAGACCACACATCTGCCATTGCTGCTCCACAGAGACCTCTGGGGCATGGGAACTCACTTCCTCCCTAACGCCTGGGACCCTGTGCTTTACCCCTGCTCACACTCTCTACTCTCTCTCGACACACTCCCATCATTTCTTATATCACTCTCCTAATCATTTGTTTTCCATCACTCTCTCTGATCTCACCGCTTATGCTTACTAACCACAGTATCTCTTTGTTTAATTTTTTTCTTCTGCTCTTGTCTTCTCCCTAATGCTCTCTCTCATATCTTTTTTCCACCCTCTGCCTCAAGACATTTCTTATGTAATCATCTAAATGAGGATGGGATATGAAAAACAGACATGGGAAAAGCAAGATTTTTTTCCATAAAGCATTTCAGCTGCAAAACCCCTCCTGTCTGCTGAACCGTGGTTTGTGGGTTGTTCACTGATACATTGAAGTTACACACCCAGGGATTCAGGCAATATTTGGAAAGTGGTGGGACGCTTACAGCAATTGGAGGAGGAGGCCATAGTTTCTATTACATCTCATGCCAGTGATCTGTCAGTTGACCTGTACAAACATTAGCATAGTACATAGTTTAGATTTTGTCTCAGTAATTTTTCTCTCTACACACAAGCTAACAATAAGCAAACTGACTGGAACATATTAATTGGGTTAACATGGAAGGTAAATTAACCACTGCAATAGAACCCTTCTTGTGTTCATATGGCAGAATTAAATTCATTAAGATTCCCAGAGTTTTTCACACATCTAAGAGTGAATGAGTGTTCATAAGATCAGATAACATGTTGGATTAACAAGATAGAAAAACTAATCACCAAGCCAGCAAGCTAGCATTTACATGAAATCTGATCAACCAATTTAGACAAGATTTAAGGTAAGATTATCACATGCATAATTACAGGTTAGATTCGATGAACATGGGCAGCTAACTCACAGTATGGACATGGTCTGAAGTTGGAGTTTTTTATTAATGCTTATCTTTTTTAAGCATTAATTTTAACCAGATTATTCTGGTATTATTATTGACTAGCTCTGAAATTATATAAATTTAACCAGATTATTCATTTTAAGTCCTGGTGAAACTTAGCAGAAACAGGTCTAATAATAATAATAATAATAATAATAATAATAATAATAATAATAATAATAATAATAATAATAATAATAATGCATTTTATTTCATGGCACCTTTCAGAACACCCAAAGTCACCTTACAAGCAATATACAGGTCACTGCATAAGACAAAACACATAAACAAACAGCATATACATATATAGTGCAATTAAGTCTCAATAAAACATGTTATAAGAAAGCCTGTTTAAAAAGATAAGTCTTAAGACGCGTTTTAAAAGTCAACAAGCAATCGCTATTGCGAACATCGAGGGGAAGAGAATTCCATAGGCGGGGGGGAAACATAACTAAAAGATCTGGCACCCATAGTCTGGACCATCTATGCAATTATCTCTTTGCGAGAGAAATATATATATATATATATATATATATATATATATATATATATATATATATATATATATATATATATATATATTTCTCAGTGATGTGCACTTACTTTCAGTGATGTTTAAGTGACTAAATGAGCAAGTTAGATAAAGTTGTACATGTAAATTAAAAATGAATGTATACAGCTAGCTACAGCTACAAACATTCAGTGACCTGTCTCTGGAGTATATACAGGTCAAAGTTACAGGCAACAGTTATATACTGATGCCACTGGCACTGTTTCTTTCAAAAGCTTTTTTACAAGCTAATAATTTCCATGATGATTGTTTCTACCAAATTATCTTAAGTTAAAAGTTATATTGTTATGAATTTTGCTAGTTATGCTTAAACTTATAGCTAAAGTTATACGTTTTCTATAGTATTAGCTATATTTAAGCTAATATAAAGTGATTAATATACAGTAAATGTAAATTTGATTTCTATGTCTTTTCATTTTGGGTTAGATTTTGATAGTTGAAATGAAAAGGCCCGGGGAGGCTTATTGAGATGATATACATGTTAGCAGGGCTCTCAAGTTTTGAAGACAGGCAAAGTCTTAAGTCTGTGACCCGGAGAGTGTCCAGAAAACAACAACTGAAAAAAAATATGTTGACTGCATATGATCTTTTATGATTAAAAGTGAAATAAGAAAGGAAGGCTGCACTATTTTAAAGACCAATGGTACGTGTGGTTTTGTTAGAACATTTATTTGTTTTACTCCAGCTGTCTGGAAGCACGGGGGTGTTTTCCATGATCACTTACTGAGTCATCAGACAAACACATTGCAAGCTTATACTGATATCTTGTTGCAATCAGAATGTTCCAACCAAACTTTCTATAGTCAAGTAACTTATCAGAATGCGCATGTTCACAACAGCAGACATGAAAACACACTCAGAGAATCAAAAGACATGCATAAAATAATCAGAACTTCAGTTCTTATAGAAATAATGGCATATAAATAGTGAGGTTTTTGTGGTTACATTTGCATACACTGTACAAATTCAACACAACAGCAGAGGGTAGTCATTATATAAAAGCAATATATAACCAGGCATAGAATATCCAAAATACTTATTTAATACTTAACTAAGATGAATCTAGCAGTTTGACTAGAAGTGTATCTATTAGATCTATACACTACAATAATTTAAATGTAATGTACGTATACACATAAACATTATCAATTATTGTAGATATAGTGAACATATATAAAAAAACAGTATTTTTTTTCTCAATAAAAACCCATTTTCTGTTTGTGCATATATACAGTCTACTGACTCCATTTGTGTCTGAGTCTATTGTGCATCTGCTATACTTCACTATATATCACTCGGCTAAAGTGCTGAAATATATCTGTATCACTGGACATTTAATGAACAAATGTGCTTGCTCACCTGTTCCTCCCCAGTTTGGGGGAACAGCTGGATGTCCATCAACAACCCCTGCGCCCCTCAGTCACTGCCTTTCCTTTAGGATCTTTGAATGACTGCACACATGGGCAAGCAATTAAAGCAGTGTTTGTCTGACCCCAATGAAAGAGACTTTCCTATGTAAACATTGTTGCTCAGTCTGTTTTTATTTTTAATTTTTTTTATGAAGTAATAAACTCAAGCTGAGATTCTGTGGCCTTTTCTTAAAAAGTGGTTTAAAAATAATTACGGCATATTTTTGGTTTATTTACGATTTTTAGGATATACTAAGGAACAATATTCTTATTCTCTTTCCCAGGCCTTGGGGAATTTAACCCCCTCCCAATTCTCATAATTCTACTGATGGTTTTGCATGTGTTTGCATAGCACAGGATTCCCAGCGAGTGGAGCTCATTTATACAACAAATAAGAGCTTTACCCTAAGTCTGTTAAAAGTCTGTTAAGTTACAAAAATAACAACAACCATTAACCAATAACCACAACAGCCATTTATATGAAGAACATCTCAGAGTTCCTGTCTGTTTACTGTAAACAGACATGTGCAGTGAGTTATCATTTTCTACCCATGCATCTCCGTTCCCAGGCGCTGTTGGAATGCAGCTGCTGAAGCAGTCAAAAAGAGCTGGGAACAAAGAGATCAGGTTGGACAATAAGCACGCTTCAGTGCTTCAGGCTCACACACTTTGTTTCAAGGAGAACTGTTGTGGTAGGATATGATGCCAGGTGATATGTGAGAGAAATATGAGATATGCACATATGCAAAGGTTGTAAATTCAGCAGTTTAATTCTGCAGATTTGGTGGAAAAGACAGATGGAAAAATAGGGGCCACTCACACACTGCTCTCATATGACTGTAAAACCTACGTGTCCAACTGTGTTTTACATAATTACTTTGTTTGTGTGTTTAGACTGAGAGTATGCAAAGAATCGCCTGAGAGTGAAGGGACATGCTGACATTCTCTAAGCTGCACTGCTGTGAATGTTTGTCTGCTTCCTGTAGTTTAAGTAGGGTAAAACATTGCTTGTTTGGCCAAGAGATCTTTGAGATCTTCTTATTGACTAGCTCTGAAAGTCTTAGAAGGTTCTCAAGAACACATAAACTCTAGTTTTTGAAAGCTATGCTTTATAAGCTTCATAATATTCACATAACTAGTCCTGAAAATAGGTGGTAGGTTCTCAGGAACATGTAGGCTCTGTTTAGAAATACTCACCTAAACTAGATTAAGGAAAATAAATGAGCCCTTTGTCTCTCTCCCTTCTCACCATTTCATTCCCACCCTCCTCCCATACTGTCAATTTGTCCTTTGTGATTTCCTTTCCATTTGCAATTTCTAGCCAGACTTCACACATTTCAGCAGAACATGAAAAGACCTGAAGTGAGTCGACACCCAAAATTATCATTGTTTGACCAGTGTCGCTGCTGACATTTGAAGACCCTGTGAACCTCATGGATATGCGGATCTCTGTTAAAGCTTGTGACAATGTGAGAAGGTTTCTCTGTAGTCTCTTGTTGTAAATGTATGGATGATATACAAGTGAGGTACGATAAATAGTTAAATAAAGTACATTGGAAACGAATATTATTACAAATGTGTTGTGTATGTTTGCTTTGTCCATACAATGAACCAGGAAGGACATGGCCACTTTTGATCTCCTTGGGACAATCTGAGTGTGGCTGTCAATAGGCTTTGGGGCAGACTGGAAATGTGGTCATGGAAATAAAAGCGCTGGCTTCCGCTAGATATAGGACCTGCTTTTTGACACTAAAAGCTTGTGCAGACTGTAATACTGCACAGGCCCTGGAACATTTTCCTGCATCCGTCATGAATATATTACAGTGCTATAACTTCATTATTAAAAAGTAAAGGTTTATGCCTATTACCTGCAACCTTGATTATATGTACATTCACTGGCTATTTTAATAAGAATACCTGGTCATTCATGTAATTATCTTGACAATGTCTGTGACTTACTATTGATAGTATTGGAATCTGCTTTTATAGCCTATCTGACTCAGTGTTTACATGCTGTTCTTTCTGAGATATTTTTGCTCACCATGACTGTAAAGATTTTTTTTTTAAGAAAAGAGTTACCACAGATTTCCTGTCATTCTCCTATGACCTTACTCTTCCAAAAGGTATCTCTGCCAGTGTCAGCATCATTCTATGTAAACTTTCACTGTGTGTGAAAATCCCCACTCAAACTCAAAGTAAATCTGGCATCCCATTAGTCCCAGAGGTCAATTTATTCCCCATTCTAATGTTTTATATAAAGTTCTTAAACTGTATCTGCATGATTTAAACATAAAAAGGTTTACAGGCTCTTATTAAAGTGACCAGTAAGTGTATAGTAATAATGTTATGATTCGGTGCTATATACACACTCATAGAGACACATACTAAAAAGTTTCTATAGTAGAAACTAACAGCACTAAGCATAAACCAGGTCAACTCAAGTCTCTCCAGCATGGAAACTTTGTTTGGAAGGTCATTAGCAAAGTCTCAGAAGTCCATTTTCTTCTTTCCCATGAGTGACCGCCAGATATTTACCCAGAATATTGAGGCATGATCCATGATCCTTAGCCGCCCACACACAAAATCAAAGACAAGTGGGCACTCTAACTAAGTGTTTATTTTAGAAAGACAGACTGACATTACTTTAATTTTAAATCCCAGTCTGTATAGGACTTAACAAAGTAGTAAATAAATGACTAATTAACTGACCAAATGGGAGGAAGCACTTTTAATAATCATTGGCTCCACCCTGATTTTTATGTCTGCTTAATTCAACTGAACTTCAAACAGACAGACAGGAAAAACAACTCATCAGTCCACCACAGCTAGAATCTAGAAGAAGTTTAAACAAGAAGACAAGACATAGATAAACTATAAAGAGAGTTGAGTGGTGCTGCCATGTCTCAAGAGAGTCACTGATGGAAAAAGGCCACATGGTTCCCAAACAGTTCAGCCATGACTGGGTTTTTCCTCAACTTCACCTTCTGCCTAGATATCAGTGATTTCTCATCGCCTGATATGTACTCTATCTGTCACAGCCGAGGTCCTTGAGAAAGTTCAAGAGTTGCTGAAAGAAACTATAAATTAGCCTAGTCTATGAATAGACCAAGCTCTATTTATTTTGTCTCTTAACACTTTGTTGATGTTGCATTTTGTTCCCCTATTAATCTGGCTACAGTCAATGAAACACAAATGATGATGTGAGTTTTATATGAAGAAGATCATCAAGTGAGCATTTGTTTAACATAATATTGTAATTAATAGACTAGAGAGGTTTTGCTATTTTAACCATTTGAACCAAGTATGCTGTACAATAAAAATACATTCTCCAAAGCATTTGTGTAATATATTATTGAACATGTAGTGCAAAGTGGAAAAAAGTTACAGTGCTTGCATTATCAAAATAAAAGATTTTTGACTTTTCCCTGCTTTATATGCGACATAAGGTTTTATATATGAAAAGATTTCACCAATTTTTGATGTTATTCAAAATCCAGAAAATGTTTTCAGCCATCTTATATGAAGCAACAACTGCTATTAAGAACTTTCAGCACTGTTAAGCCAAATTAGCCAGTTTATTTTCACAAACTGGATGGTGGAAACCTATCTAGGGGGCTCATGACTGGCATCAGAAAGGTCACAAGAACAACAATGAGGTCATGCAGCCCCAGTGGGTGTGCCAAGAGAAGGGCCAGCATTAAGAGATGCTGGGCGACAGAGGGTCTACGCCGTGAACCTTCACACAACCTCCACAAAAACAAAAGGGGGAAGTGTCTCTGTGTGACTGGCCCCAAGTGACTTCCTGTTTGTAACTCTGTGGCCAAAAAAAGAGCCAGATACCATGTCGTTCTGCAGATTGGACAACGGTGGAGCACATTGGACTTGCCGGGTGTCTCTCCACACGTCGTCTCTTGATGTCTGTAGGTGGAGCGTCACAATGCTGGGAAGCAGCTGGGCTCGTTATGAAAGAGACAAGTGTGTGTTTTTGTATGCAATCAGTAGCGGACCATAAACAAATGTTTTGTTGTGATATGTGATTATGTGACTTGTCAATCATTGGTATGATATGACATTAGATCAGGTGCCTGTTTTTAAATTGCTCATTCATTCATAGAGCCATTGTCTTAAACTTTAGACAAACCACAAGCTATTGTATGATGAATGTGTTGGGTTGTGGGAGGTGGTGGAGAGACAGGATGTATTAAATCAATTGTTGATTCACTGAGGAAGCTATAACACTACAATAGAGCCACAATGGGACATTGTACCAATTTCAGGTGGTCA